>NC_069723.1:2201607-2334107 GCF_027358585.1 Pangasianodon hypophthalmus
ACCTTGTATCACAACCGTTCTTGGTAGGACCCGAGTGTACAGTATATAACCTCTTCTCTCTCTCTCTCTCTCTCTCTCTCTCTCTCTCTGTCACTCTGTCTCTCATTCTTCCAGAAAGTACTCTTCTCTCTCGGCGGTTCGTTCCTTTATTACGCCGATCGCTTTAAGATCTACAGCGCTTTCTGTGCAAGTCACACTAAAGTCCCCAAAGTCCTGGTGAAAGGTAATACCTCTCAGTTTTTCTCTCTGTCTTATTCTACATCGTTCTACTAAAGACTGCCAAGACCATATAGATAGATACCACTTTTTTTCTGTGTACATAATTTGACAGCGTGGTTTTTTTCAGTATAACAGAAAATAGAAACACTCACACTCAATGGGCCTCATTTATCAATCTAACAATTTAGCAAGTTTTGCTAACACTGATTTTCTTCATAATAATTACCAGTCCAAAGACCCCCCCCCCCCCCCCCCCCCCCCGACACACACACACACACACACACACACACACACACACACAAGCACTCAACCCGATGCCCCCTCCTTTTATAGGGCGCCAGTACTTTTGTCCTACTCGAATGGCTAGTCTTATTTGTGTTAATTTATGGATTTGTGTTTTCTTTCGAGTCATTAAGATAAAATGACTGAGTTTCAAAAAGGTTTCACTAGATTTATGTTTACTTGTAATAAATAAGTGATTTTATGCGATTTGCGTATAAAATCGCAGCACCTCATCACTAGTGATATGATTTGCATTAGTGAGTTCTTCAAGTGTAAATTTACAAAAAAAAAATTTACACAAACTCAGGCGCGAACACACAATATGAGCCTTTTTCCAAACTGGATTTTAATGAATGCCACATTTCTTGTGTAAATGTCCTGCAAATTGTTTATGAATACATTAATTCGTATCTAAGTTTAATAAACGAAGCCTGGTGTGTGGCAAGTTGATCTCCTAATTGTGTGTGTGTGTGTGTGTTTGTGTGTGTGTGTCCAGCAAAGACGGACCCAGACTTTAAGGCGTTTCTGGATGAGAGGAACCCGAAGCAGCAGCACTCGTCCACACTCGAGTCATATCTGATTAAACCCATCCAGAGAGTGCTGAAGTACCCGTTGCTGCTGCGTGAGCTTTACACACTCACTGACCCCGACAGCGAGGAGCACTACCATCTGGACGGTAACTGTGTGTGTGTGTGTGTGTGTGTGTGTGTAAGAGAGAGAGAGAGAGAGAGAGCAAAAGAGAGAGAGGTATTATGAGATACATTTGTTGTCAGATGCTGAAATCTGTAAACGTGTTTGTGTGTGTGGTGTGTGTGTGTGTGTGTGTGTGTGTGTGTGTGTGTGTATGCAGTGGCAGTGAAGGCCATGAATAAAGTAGCCAGCCACATTAACGAGATGCAGAAGCTCCATGAGGAATTTGGTGCTGTGTTTGACCAGCTCATCGCAGAACAGACCGGCAACAAGAAAGAGGTGTGTGTGTGTGTGTGTGTGTGTGTGAGAGAGAGAGAGAGAGATAACTCACAGGAACTCACACCTCACACACACATAGTGTTACTGAAAAAGATGAGTAACTAGACTGTGATTGCAGGTAGCTGATCTTTCAATGGGAGACCTGCTGCTACACACCACTCTGATTTGGCTCAATCCTCCGTCCTCACTGGGAAAGTGGAAGAAGGAGCCTCAACTCGCCACCTTCGGTACATCACACACCCCTGCTCTGATGATCGGTGTACTTTTTATCCGTTTATAGCTACATTTAACATTGTGGAACATCTGCAAAACAAGTTAGTTGTTGTTACTCTGGGTTACAGTTTGCAAATTGCTGTGCTTTAACAACAGTAAAGCACTTCGGGGAGTGCTCTCATAGGAAAATAATCAACTCTGCTTTGCGTAGGGCCGCAACACACTCCCCCAAGGTTGATTATTTTCCTATAACAGCACGCCCCCAAGTGTGTTGTTATTTATTTACACACTGTTGCATTCTGTTGCAATCACACACAACTAGAATGATGTAAAAAAAAAAAAAGAATATTTGTATATCTGCTACTTCCTGTAACATTCTGCTCCTCGATCCTTTCATTAGTGGTGTTTCATTGTCTTCTTGCTTTCAGTGTTTAAAACGGCCGTTGTTTTTGTCTGTAAAGACGGCTCCAAACAAAAGAGGAAAATGGTGAGTCATTCCCTTGTCTCTCTATCTCTTTCTCTCTGTCCTTTTCTCCCAGCTTCATCCCGCTCTTTCAGTCTGACACATAATAATAATAATAATAATACAAATTATGAGGGGTGCCTCACACACAATGTTATCTATCTGTCTATCTATCTGTCTGTCTATCTATCTATCTATCTATCTATCTATCAGGGTGGATCACAACGTGCATCAGTATCAGGTGAAGACAGAGACCCGTTCCGTTTCCGTCACATGATCTCCACCGATGCCCTTCAAGTTCGAACCCTGACTGGTGCAGGTAACACTCTGCGACCACACTGCTCACACACACACACACACACACACGCACAAACACACACACGTGTACCACACGTAAGTACAGTGCAGTTTCCAGAGGAACAAGACAAAACTGCAAAGTAAATTGTCCTGTTTTTCTGGAAGTTTTTGTGTGCTTCACTTAATTTTACTGCTTACACTACAAATTCCTTAAGTATATGTACACCACTCACCAGTCACTTTATTAGGAACACCTGTACATCTGCTCAACCATGCAATTAGCCAATCATGTGGTTAGAAAAAAAAAATGTGATCTCAGTGACCGTGACATGATGATTGTTGGTGGCAGATGAGCTGGTTTGAGTATTTCAGAAACTGCTGATCTCCTGGGATTTTCACACACAGCAGTCTCTAGAGTTTAAACAGAATGGTGCGGAAAACAGAAAACATCCAGTGTTCGGGAGTTCTGCGTGTAGGAAACGCCTTGTACATGAGAGAGGTCAGAGGAAAATGGCCAGACTGGTTTGAGCTGGCAGGAAGGCTACAGCAACTCAAATAACCACTCTTTACAACAGCGGTGAGCAGAAAAGCATGTCAGAGCACACACCATGTCAAACCTGAGATCACATTTTTTTCCCCCATTCTGATGTTTGATGTGAATATTAACACAAGCTGTTGACCTGTTTTTGCATTATTTTATGAATTGTGCTGACTGGCTGAGTGGATAATTGCATGAATGAGCAGGTGAATAGGTGTTCCTATTAAAGTGGTGGGTGAGTGTGTGGCATAGTGTGTATTTGCCTTGCAGATGGTGACAGTGCTGCAGTGTGTGAGATCATCCATGTGAAATCTGAGTCGGAAGGAAGGCCAGAGAGAGTGTTTCACCTGTGCTGCAGGTCAGACCACTGGTGACTGACACACACCTTGTGCTCACAAATGACAAAAAAAAACAACACACAAACACACCTACTTACATTAAAGTATATTAGGTGGTAGGCTGAGTCTCGCTATTTGTTTTCGAGTTGATCAATCCCTGACTTGGATTTGCTTCTGAGTCACAGTTGATGAAGGACTTTCTGTTTCTCTGGAGACTTTGTGTACTGTGCGCAGTATTTGCTATAACTTCTGTTTATTTTTACTATTGTTTTGTGCTGCTTTGACAAATCTGCTTTCTCTTGGAAGTTCTGTGCCAAGGAACGATGATAGGAACGTTTTCAAGCATTGACCCACAGCTTGTATTCTGTGCACCTCATGGCCTTTAACTCCCTCCCTCACTCACTCACTCACTCACTCACTCATGTGTACTACAAATCTGCTACTAAACTGCTAAACTGTTCTGATGGTTGACTTGATTATTTAATATTCAGGCTGACTGCATCATCTACTGATTGATTCATTCTGTTGGCAATCTAGGTGCCTGAGGTTGGAAGATGTATGTCAAATGCCATAAATGAAAATGCAGTGCATTCCAGGAATTTTGAATGACACCCCCTACATTCAGCAGAAATGTTGATTACAGAGAGTTCTTGTTGAAATTGATCCACCAGCTGTTTTATGGGATTATACCAGCAATTTGAAATATTTCCCAGCTAAAGATGTTACACCCACTGACCTGGAGTTAGTACAGCTGTCATTCATTCATTCATTCTTCTTCCAATTTTCCTGGTAGGGGTTGCAGTGGCACTAGGCTGAGAAGGCCACATACAGGTCTAGTCTGTCAATCATATGCCTGCTACCCAACAGGTATTGCACCAGACCCCCAGCTTTCTTCTTGCAGGTGGTGAGCCCACAAGATGGCGCCATGTCACCATTTCAGGTTGAACCTGACCAGGTTACATGGGTGGCCCAGTCACCAGGCAGTCACCTGTGGGCACTACCCCAGGCCTGGCTCAAGGGGTGGGTCCTGGTATCCCTAATCCAGGCATGTTTCACTTAGTCTGTTTTGTACCTTTCATGGAGGTCTTTAGGATTGCTTTTTGTCAGACATCTCCCCTTATATAGATTCAGCAAGGGTTGCCCTACAGGGAGCATTAAGCCCCTGGTCACATAGCCCTGAGGTATACCAGCCCCAGGAAGCTTGCAACTTGCAGGTTGAAACATGTAGGTACTTTGTGCGAAGCAGAAAATCTCAGTGAAAACCGAGGCAAGCTTCTTTGCAAGTGCCAGGTGAGATTCCAGCTGGATCCTTGGTTTTGAATAGCCTGAGAACATCTTTTTTTCTTAATTATGATGGGGGTCATAGAGCAGATTATAGTGCAGTCTGTGCAGCACTCACTGAGAAAGTTGAGGCTGTTAATTTTTGTAAATTCTTTGATTGAAATGGTTTAAGCAACTGTTCTTTGTATCTTCTGGTGTTTTAATGATTTGAAAACTCTACAACTGAACAGTTTTGGTTATTGAAACACTGAGATAATCTGTCCTTACACCTGGCTTTTTGCTAACCTGATTTTGTTGTTAGGTTCTGTTTCAAATCCGCCTGATGATCTTTGCCTGTTGTTGATCCTCAACACATCTTGGATGAGACAGTGAGTGGATGGAGTGGATGAGTCCACATAGTCACAAGCAGCTTGTAATGATTCCCAGTCTGTGATGCTCAACCAGTTTTGGAGCATCCTAACTTTGTCAAATGGCCACATTTTGGCTGTAGTCCTGGTTGGTTTGACTCTTCGTCTGTTTATATTTGGATGCAGTCTGTGTCAGTGCATAGTCAGATTTGTTGAGGGTAGCACAAAGGAAGGAACAGAAGTAGTATAAAATGTTCTCCTAAAGCCTTTGGTAGCAGATCATTTGGATTTGAGTAGGTTATGGTTTTGAAGACAGAAAGGAAAATTAGCCATAAATTACAAATTAAAGTTTGGTTGTTGGATATCAGTGGTTATATCTGTTCAGCCAATCACATGGTTGATTGCAGAGGAATGTTCGGTAGAAATGAGATGAAAATTTGGGCAAGTCTGTGCCCTATTGGTGTAGTGATATGAGTGTCCCAGTTATTGGTTCTGTGTTGCAAGCTGACTCTGATAAAATTAACCTGATAAGTCCACTGCTGTCAAGTCTCACAGAAAGAAAGAGCTGTGGTAGTAATTATTAATGCATATTCCTCAGAAGAACTGAATTTAGGTCTCATCAGGAGACTACAGGAATTTGGCACCTACCAATTTAGTGCCTGTTTAATGTTGGGAAATTGGATCCTTAAAGCATCTTAGCACAAAATTTATGAGGTACCGGAGTGTTGTAAATGTGGTCTTTACATTTTAAGACTCTGATTAAAAGTGAACTGTGGTCTGAATCTTCCTGCTTTTTGCTTGTGCCATCTCTTTAGTTCTCCCGAAAGCAAGAAGGACTTCCTGAAGACAGTGCACTCCATTTTAAGAGACAAACAGAGACGGCAGCTGTTGAAGACAGAAAGTCTTCCTCCCAGCCAGCAGTACGTGCCATTTGGAGGGAAGCGTCTTTGCGCTCTGAAAGGAGCTAGGCCCACTATGAACCGAGCAGGTACACACACTCTTGCTAATCTCACCTGGTAGAATCACTCATAGATTCACCTGCTAAAATTACCTGCTAACATGCTTTGCATTTGTGTGCAGCCTCTGCTCCAACACGTACTTTGGGTCGGCGCAAGCTAGTGCGAAACCGCTTTACCATTGACACGGACATTGTGTTCGACACTGACGCCGACGCTGACTCACCAGACTCCCAGACCTCCCTGCAGCCAGGCGACACAGACCGCTGGGTGGAGGAGCAGTTTGACCTGCAGCGCTATGAGGAGCAAGAGCAAACAAAAGAGACAGATTTACTGAGCGATGAGGATGGGGATGGCGATGATGAAGACCTCAGCCAGGAGCTAGAAGGACCCGTTTCGGCCATGTCACTGGAGGATGAAGAAGAGGAAACTAAACCTGAAGGCAAAAACTGCAAATCCCAGCATGCTTTGAGGCTGTCCCATCTTGGGAAGCAGTGTGCCATGTCCGTGGCCAGCGTAGATGAGCATTCGGTTATTGCCGATGAGGATGTGTGGGTGCGACGGGAGATGAGCAGTACTGACAGCGATACACAGAATGAGTCACAGAGCTGAAGACTAGCCAACATTTCAGAATTACATGACAATAGAGTTTAGCTCTAACACCATATAGTAATAGAGAGCTCACGTAAGGACTGATGAGTGGAATTCGAAGAGAAAAAAGAGCCAGAAATGTAACGACCAGACTTTAGATACTTTAAAGGAATGACAATGAATACCTTGGGCAAGTGCTAATCCCTATTGAGCAGCACAGTCTTACTCTTGTGCTGCAAGTGCACACTTACGTTACTCTTTCTAGGGGAAAGTCAAACGAAGGCATGTTGAAAACAGGGCCAGAGTGCAAAAGCACTGCAGAGATCCTCTCCAGCACCACAAGTATAGGTGATAGGTCTAATACATAAACTCTCTTAACTAGCACTTTGGACGTAAGATTACTTCACCTGTGTCAAGATATTTTCAGTTATTTCAGGCGTCTTCTTTAAATTTACACCACCCAAATGGTAGGTGAGATTATTTGCCTTGAATTTTTCCCAGATGGAACATGAATATCTAGCCAACATCAGCTTGATGTGTGAAATGTACTATAACAAAACGTACAACCATAAACACTGTGTCAACATAAAGTGTGTGCGACACTGGCCAGTTAATAACATGTTTTTCCCAGTGGATTGACTACTGATTGACTGTAGGTGTGTAGGAATTGACTGTAGGAATGTACGTGCATGGTGCGCTGTGATGGACTGACATCCCATGTAGGGTGTATTCCCATCTCGCACCAAGGGTTCCTGGGTTACGCTCTGCGACCCTGATCAGGATATGAAAGATAATAATAATAATATTGCATTCCATTTATATGGAATTGGAGGACTGCCAGAGTGTTTTTTTCTCCTTTGGGATTAGCAGAGGATTCCCATTTGCTTGCTCCCTTAGCAAGTACCAATAGCAAAGTCGTCCCCTTGTGTCCATGTCCACATATCTCCAGGCTATAAAATGCCCCTGCTACATCATGTGCATACTCTGGCCATCCTCTCAATGCAGGTGACCCAGGTTGCCTTGTGGTCCAGAACAAAATGAAGTAGAACAGTAACCTTGGTTCTGCAACAGACCTCAGAATTTTAAAAGGTGATGAAAGGATTACAGCGTATTCTCAGCATCTTGACTCCTCTTCCTCAACTCCTCCACAAGAGGAGAAGGGAAAGAGAATGAGCTTGATGTAGCAGGGAACCTTTACAGGCTGCACACTTGAGGTCATTGTCATAAGGGCATGACTTTGCTCTTGGTACTGGACAAATACGAATACTTGACTAGCTCCAAGGGTAGCTACTCTGGTAGTCCTTTCAGTCTTAAAACCTTGGTTACACACATAACCTTCCATTCTACTTCCTTTCAGTACAGACCACCAGGTCTGTTATGTTTGGAACTAATCTCAAAATCTTAAGACGTCCATAAAGCAATAGTATTTACAATGTTAACAAAAATCAACTGATTTTCAGCAGTATATTCAACATCTTAAATCCAATTCCTTAACTCTTTGACAAGATAAGTAGGGGAAAGAGGATGAGGTCACGGTCAGAGGTGACGACTAACATGCTATTAGTACTCATTAAGGAAGTGAGCAAATGGGAATACTCCACTAGTTCCAAAGGAAACTGCCTATCAGTCCAGAACGAAAGGCGGTGCAACTGGGTTCTTTTTCAATTTTTTTTCCCAAAATCATTTTAAATAAGAGGCAGTTGTAACAAATGAATTCATTGTGTTTGGTGGTACCATTGAAGAGCACTTCTAGGGGGCAAGTACACTGGTCACTGATGTGTGATTGCCTGGAGGAAGGAGATGATAAAAAAAAAAAAAAAAAAACAGTGTTGTGATGTCTTCCTTATTAGCGAATAAGACGCATGTTACCAGAATCAGAAAGAATCGTTTACGTTTTGAGGAATAGTTATTAGGAACAACACTATTTTTGAACGCTGAATTTGTGCTGGATTGTTTCTGAATTGTCAGAAATACGGTGGCATTGAGACGTGAAAAGTCCAAAAGTTCGTTATATCATAATTCTTACTTGGGAAATTTTGAGGTATATGACCTCAGAGGTAGTTTTTCCACGTATATGATTTGCTAATTTCAGCAAAGCCTGAAAAATAAAAAAATCTGAATCAGTTCAGTGGTCAATGATGTACAGTAATGCTACAGTCACACAATCGTATGTCGTATGTCACAGGATGCTGTGATAATACACACATTCATCCGTGTTTTTTCCACTACAGGCTGTGGATGTATCCCGGGTGTGTGTGCTGTGCTCTGTCATACACTCAGTGGTTTATTCAGTATATTTATTTAGTTATTCATTTTGCACAATCCTGGGGCTAGCTACACAAGTCAGACTGCCAAATCGCTCCCACGTCCCAGTTTCTCCACTTTCGTTTTTTTTATTCTATTTGTTCCTTTCATTTCAAGCACCTATTGCTTTATATTTATTGTGTCAATCTATAGTCATGATTAGCCTTCTAAATATTATACTAATTTTAATAATATGTACAGACATGTTTTAGTAAGAGCAGTGTTTTTTTTTTTTAAGTTGTACATATTTGCTTTTTTTTTCTTTTTTTCACATTTATAAGGAAGCGATCAGGTTTGAAACATTTGTACATATATACATATACAGTATATACATAAGTACACAAATACACGTAAGGTAAAGGTGTAGGGGATCTTAATACGATTATGTAGCATTTTTGCAGTTTGTCAACAAAATGTCCCGAATCAAGACTGGATAAATTTACGGTATGATAATCATCCAAACGAATGCGTCGCAGTATCCACTTCCAACGTCAAATTTTCAAAGAAAACAACATATAAAACCTATTTTAACTCGCTGATGCACGGAAAAGGCATATTTTTATATGTTAGATTTCTGCTAGCTAGAAATGCTCCAAAATACAATTTTTATGCTATGATATGCAGTCTAGGAGACGTGACCTAAACAGCACAAATTTTACGTTAGCCTGTAGGCGTACTATAGCAGGCTGTGCCCTTGTTTAGTTAAAATTTTAATTTCATGAACAGCCGCAGAGACCCAAGAGTAAAAATATCACTCGAATACGAACTTTATTTTACAGTGGTAATACATTTTCATAACAATTTCATGGTCAGTACGGACATTTTTGCGTTCGATTTACTAACCCAGTGCGACGCTGTGCTAATATACAGTACATGACGATGTTATAAAAACAAACCCTACAAACGTTAGGTGTAGCAGTCTGGTAAAACCCTTCACATGGTGAAATTTTGCCATGTCCTCATAAAGCTGTAGCATTTTTAAAAACTGAACAAAGAGAAAAGTACATGTAAACATTTCATTCTGGCTGCAGCACAGGAGCATCGCGGACATTTTGACAGTTGGTATCTGATGGATTAGGCTTATGTTTCTATGCCACATGGATATCCAGCAACTTGATCAAAGCGTGACATTCACCATGTGAATGCGTGAGTCACGCTTAGCTAGTGAGGTTTTAGACGTCTTTAGGCAGACTGACTGTTAAGAAAAGGCAAGGTTAGAAGGTAAATTGTATTTTTGTTTTTATAAATTTGACATGTTATAGGCAGAAAAACAGTTTTGGTTGGTGATTGGTCAAAAACTTTTTTTATTTATTAATTTTTTTTTTTTGGACCAAATGTTTTGGCTATAGCGAACACTGACAGGTTTTCCAGACTGTTAAGCATATCATAACAGACATATCAAACAACCAAAATGTTTCAAAAACATTTCACTAACCTCAGTTGTTGGGTCAATTTCTAATTTCTAAGACCTTTGGGTTAAATCCTTTTTTTTTTTTTTTTTAAAGCATGTAAAATGCTGACATTTGAAGCACAGCGGCCCTTCAGGGCTTGAGCTTGACATCTTACTTAACATTGACTCATTTATTTGATGAATCTTTCAGCAAAAGAAATTAATCCAAGCTGAGGGTTAAGGGTCTTGCTTAAGGTTCAACTTCCGCCATTTTGGTCAATAAACAGTTTATATCCCATTATAGTAAAGTAAAATAAATTCGTCCCCCTGCACCTTTAGATGTTGGAGAAAGGCTTTTGAATATTAACATTAATTGTCATCTGTTTACATGTTTAATTATTCCATCATTATTTATCAGGAGAGTCAAGTGTGTGTTATTTTGTTTGATCCTGAATAATGCTTTGTTTAACACTATAAATCCTGTTTTACTTGAATTTTTCATTGTCGGCAAAAGCAATAGTGGTTTTTAAGTGATAACAGCTGTTTTTTTTTTAAACCTGATTTCATTACACACTCCATGACAAAGTGTTTCTGCAAAGCTCATCCTGTGTGAGTGCAGGATTTCCTCGATAAAACCAAGATAATTTGATTAAACAGTTGGACTGGCTTCTGCTTAGCTGGAATACAAAAACTGCACCCAAAAACTGTCCCTTTGAGGATAAAGCTGGCTTTACACTACGATATTCCAGCACTCTTCTAAGATTGTCACACTGTACGAGAAGATCCTACTAAAATCATTACGAGAAGATCCTGCTAAAATCATTACGAGAAGATCCTGCCAAAATCATTACGAGAAGATCCTGCTAAAATCATAACGAGAAGATCCTACTAAAATCATTACGAGAAGATCCTGCTAAAATCTTTTTTATATAACAGACTGTGAGATTCCACGTGTACTCCATGTCGGCTTATATAAAGAAGATCCTCTAACTTTACGTTATGCTTACGTCATCGATTACGTCACTGCTGAGCCGAACTCACAGCCAAAGAAATCTTTTACGATGTGTCATTTTCTTTATCTGAAACTGCAAAACCAGGCTGCCAGTGTAAAGCCGACTTTAAGTCTTTCCCTAACCCGATATTCTTAATCCCACACTTCCGTTTCATTCTTGCTAAGAAACCGGAAAACCTTGGATGCATTGCTTAAAAAAACTTCTTGTACTGTCATATTAATTAGCTAGCTGGCTAGCATGGCTTGATAACTAGCTAGCATGCTAAATATCTAACTTGCTAACAAGCTAGCAGAGACAAATCAGCACTCATTTCTGGATAGAGTTGGAATAATATAACCCTGAAGACAGACAATCAAATGATATATCTTTTTTTTTTTTTTTTTTTTTTTTTTTTTTTTTTTTTTTAATTTGAACCATTTGAAAAAGGGAAACATTATAAGAGTGCAATGCCTTCTGGGTAAGTTGGGCGTCTTCATCTAACGCTGATCTTATAATGCTGAGGGGACTCGAGCAAGAGGTCAGGGGAAAAAAGGATTAATGTTAATTAGTCATTTTTAATTATTAATCCCACCCTTGATTATTTATTTTATCTGGAATAAATCTAAACAAACAGATTCATTGTGCTTATCTTCCTTTTTCGTTTCTACCGTTTTCTTTTCCATGGTGAGAAATTCCAAATGTGCTGAATGCAATCAAATCCAAGCAAAATGCAAAGTGGAAAAAAATATTTTAGATGGACGTATTGTGGAATATTACTTATAAAATATACCCATTGTGCTACAGAGGTCATTTTTATTTTGTAATTAGAGCAGTGTATTGATATTATATCAAATAAATTTGTTTCGTAAATATCCGCAAACTGTTCAAGTATGCTTATTTTTTTTCCTTTTTCGTTTTCCAGCAAACTGATTAGATTTTTTTCAAGTGCTGTAGTGACTTTAATATGACTGTGGTGATATCTCAAGGTAAAGTGTTATAGTTTTTTGTAGTTTCATGTTTTTAGTAATGTTTGAAGTTATTTATCTGAAACGTGCGCACACTTTACTTGAGTTTAAATACAAAATGTACTTTACACACATATTTTTGCAAATGTAATATCACTGGGACAGAAATGGCACCCGAGCGTGAAGTCAGGCGCGAGACAATATTAGCCGTTGTGTGTTTTCTAAAAGCTGTGAAAAAGGACTGATTAAACGCTTCCATCTTTATTGATAAATGCAAAAAAAAAAGGGAATTAAACCAATCAAGAACATGTTTAAGCAGATAGACAGCAACACCCAACTAACATTTGTGACTAATTCTTCTTTAGAAGTCATTTTATTAATTGATCTTTTCCAGTTAAAGTTAAAAATATAATAAAGTTAAAACAAAAACTCTACAACCCTTCTATGAACTGTGGCAAACACTTAATTTCCCCATTTTCTCTTGTGTGAACGCTGTGTCTCGCTCCTATTTTCACACACACACACACACACATACACACACACACACACACATGCACCGTAAGCAGTGTTATGATAAGTGTAACTTTTGTGGTCACGTCAAAACAATCAACCACATGAACACTCAACTTTACAAGACAGCAATGTCCTTGTGCCCATAATAGGAATACAAAAGAAACAGAGATATTTTTGAAATTAAATTAAATTAAATACTAGCTCACATAACTAGCTGCGTTTAATTCTGCATGTAATAGTATACAGTAACACTGTTGTCTACTGGGTGAAGTGTGGAAGTGCAGCATGTGAGCGTCTTCTCCAGCACTACTCGAAGTGCATCTTCATCCAAACATATAATACATTTAAAAGAAGAAGAAGAAAAGGAAACATTTTCAAGATGCTGTCATTAAAAAGCATTATAATGTTGTGTTGCAGAGAATAAAGGAGGCTGATTAAATGCTGATCTTTATTGATAAATGTGAAAGCAGGAAACAGTTTTAGCAAAAGTTATTTTTTAATAGTTAACATTTCTGGCTAATTTTTTTTGTCCTTTTATGCAGTTGAAAGGCAGTTATTTGATAAAGTTGCCATGGAAAGCACATTACGATATAGCTTAGCCATGAGGCTAATTCCGCACGCACTTTTGTTTAACTTGATTTTTGTCAACGCAGGGGATGCATTCATTTGCTTCACAGCGATAGACTGGAATGATATTATTTATATTCCTTATATTCTCTTCCCAAGCAGGCTTACCTACATCCTGCTCCCAAACCTGTCTAAAAACAAATGCTTTTGGACCTTTGCGGTTTTGGAACATGCTAAGCGCTGGGATGATGCTGTAGCGTCCGTTAGGTGTTGAGCAGGTTTTCACACAGGGGGAGTTCAGGGTGAAGAAAACCGTGCAGCCATTTGGATCTGAATTCAGGAGGGTTTGCATGAGCGGGTCAAAGCGAGATAATGTTTTGGACATGGAATGAATCAGCAACAGATACTCAGAGTGGTAGTTGTTCTGTGTTCCAGGGATTTGTTTTGGTCTGGCACCAATCAGCTGTTTGCCCTTGTAAATTCGATCAGCAACAGCCATGTCATCTTTCACCTTCTGTGCATCGTTATCATTTGGGAGGAAGTTCTGGTCAAGAGCAGCATGTTGATCACAAAATCTAACTGGGACATTAATGCCCAGAGCATACTGATTATTAACTCCATATCTAAAACATGAAAAAAGAGACACAATAAAATAGATACATGAGTCTCACATGTGTCTCAAAAACATCCATAAACTACACTCTTCAGGGGTTCACTGGATAATTAAGTTTCTTAGCTTCAAAAAGGCTCTAACTGGAGAGGGAAACACCTTGTTGGTTCTACTTAGACCTTTAAAGCATACTTTTAAGTTTGCAGCTAAATATTGTTATGCATTGGTCAGTCTAGCAGTAGGTATAAGCATATATAGTATATGCTTTATTTATTTAAATAGATAATCCACTCTTAGATAACTGTACATAACTACTAGATACTAACTATCTAGTTATGCATTTAGTTTTGCCAGTTATTTTGTATTTTAAAAAAGGTTCATGTCATCATTCCACCATAACCTTAGTTAATATTAATCAGCTCTAAAGACAAAACATAAAAGCATCTTACTTATTATGAAGGTGGTTGATGATGTTTTGGAGATTTTTAACCCCCAAAGCTGGATGGAGCAGAAAGAGCAGGAAGAATCCCAGCGCTCCAGAACAAACCTGATCAAAACACACACCAGACATTACCAGCTATAAGAACACTGCTGGTCTACAGTGGTGCTGAAATCCATTTGAATTGAAACCACATTTGATTTGAAAAATACTTTCACAATTTTCATTAAATTTGTGCGTAGTCGAAATAAGCAATTTAATCCATATATAAAATCACAGTGACTCATTCCCAACCACCACATTTTAAAGCTTATAAATCAAGGTTCATATTAGTCAGTCTTCTTATTTATATGTAAATTTACACAAACTATGGAGCTCTAGTGAACCCTAGAACCCTATGAACCCTAGAAAGTGATTAAACATAATCAGATTTGTTTAAAATATTCATTAGCAACAAAAACCACTGTATTAAATAAAGAAGATAAGAAGAAAAAGTCCAGGGGCTGAAGTGTACTTTAGTAATAAATGAACAGGTAGCAAAAATTTTAATGCAGCACACAAAAAATCCTTAAGAGCAGGATTAAATCTAATTACTCTGGGCTAAAACCGGCCACTTGCAGCATCCTGTATTTAACAGACTCTTGAACACAGAACTCACCATCTTGTCTCTTGTTCAGAACTGCAGAAGTAAGAGCAAGGATGCACGCGTGAGTCTTTCTTAACAGAAACTACTGCTCGTGACTCCACCTCCTTTTCAGAGAAAACACTTTTTTCATCATATCAGCAAATCGGTGTTATGCTCGGTGTTATAATATTGCTGATGCAGTATTATGTGTAAATTTACAGTGCTTGACCTTGTCCTTAGTTTGCAGTGTTACAACCTGGAACTGAAATTGGGATTAAATGTCATGAATCTACACAAAAAAGGCCTTAATTCTGAAGTGTGGAAAAGTTAATATAATTAGCAAAATAATTCATGAACTTAAAATGTTAAAAAGTTGTGATCGCATAAATAATGAAATCTGTAAATTAATTCTTGCGCAACCAGTTACAATCAGAAGTCGCATAATTAGTTGAACCTGTGTGCAATTAAAGTGTCTCATGATCTCAGTATAAATACAGTTCCTGTTTCTGGAAGTCAGAGTTTGCTAGAGAACATTTCATCCAAGGAGACGTAGAATACATTTATTACTGATTTTCATGCATATAGATGATTTGTAATTTTGTTTTGTTGCTCATTAATTTATTGTCTAATATTAAAAAAAGAAGAAAGACCTTTAGACTTTCTTGCTGTTATAATCTGCTCAACAGAAGTCTTCTAGTCTAGTTTTCATTTAGGTTTTGTTGCTGTTTTAGTTGGTTATTTAGTAAGTAAGAAATAAAACACAATTTATCATGTTGTTATAGAAAAATAATCAATGATGAAATGTTGATAGAGAGGATTTAGATTTTTCTACAGGTCCCTTTGTTACACGACGTGATCCTACTGCTGAGATAAATTCTATGAGATGTTCTCTGTATATTTCTGATCATGAACTGTCCGATAATGATGATTAATGGTGTGAAAAATGTTGAACATGTACAAACAATACAGGCAGTTGTTGTACAATTTAAGGTGGATTTATGACCAAAAACCTAGCAGGAGACTCCATAGCCCAATATCATGACATCACATCTCTTCTCCTGGTCCCTGTGACTGTGAGAGGGAAGGAGGTGAAAGCTGTGTTGGACTTCACATTGATGCAGGAGGGATTATGAAGACAGCTAGGAGCGGATGCTCCGACAACACTCCACAGAAATTCATCATGGCCAATGGAAAAATTCACCTAAACCATCTAAAGTCTTTAGTCATCTAAAGACAAGAGGGCGATCCTATTCACTTGGCATGGCAGAGAATATCAGGTTGACACATATATTATGCAAGACACTCACCTAGCTTTCCCACTCATAGCAGGCTTGGACTTCCTGGGATCAACAGGGGTCATTCTAGACATAGGAGCAGGTTGCTATGGAATGAAAACAGAGAGAGGATACATATAACAGGTGCTCCTCCTCGACACCGTGCTACTGTGAGTCTCTACTGTAAGTCTACCTTACCTTCTACACCTTTGTTCACTTTGTCTTACTTTTATCACCACTGATCTTGGGACTCTGGTAACCAAGAGGCTCTAAGGTAGCTGATAACGAACTGGCCCTGCACCACCTCCAGTGTCCTGGGTTGAACAGCTGTGCAAAAACACAAAATCATAACTCAAGATGACATCCCAATCAAATGCAGAATATTAAAAAGAAAATTGAAGATCGGGTGGACAAGGTGCCCCAAGATAACATCATTGAGCCCTCTTTCTCTCCATGGTCCTCCCCCGTGGTCCTCATGCCAAAACCTGATGGAACACACAGGTTCAATGTGGACTACAGGAGGTTGAACAGCAAAACCATCCCAGATGCTTATCTCGTGTCCTTCATACAAGACATCCTCAAATCAATGGAAGGCGTCTCCTGGTTCAGCATATTTGATTTGCAATCTGGGTACTGGCAGGTGGAAATGGATAAGAAGAGTAAGGAAAAGACAGCATTTATTACTTCAAGGGGACTATATCAATTCAAGTCTTTGCCTTATGGTCTCCGAAATGCTGCAGCCACATTCTGGAGGCTCATGGTGAAAGTCCTGGGTGATCTGAGGGGAAAAGTATGCTTCGTCCATCTAGATGGAATCATTATATACTCTCATTCCAGCGAACACCACTTGGAACACCTAAACGCTGTCTTACACCTCACACAAGCTAACCTAATGCTAAACGTGAAGAAATGTGACTTCGTCAAAGCACAGCTGAAGTTTTTAGTGCACATTGTCTCTGGGATGGGGGTAGAGATCGACCCAGAAAAAACCCAAGATATCACCGATTTCCCTCCTACAACAGACCTAAGAGTGCTGCAATGCTTCCTCGGGTTGGCTGGGTGGTATCACAAATGCATTCCCCATGTTGCGGACCTCAAAGCTCCCTTAAACTAACTAAAAACAAAAAGAAAGAATGTTAAATGGGGATGGACACCTGAATGCCAAGCCAGCAAGGATGCTCTCAAAAAGACTCAGAAAGCCCAAACTCTCGCAACCCTTCCAAGTTTGATTGGGAGCCATCCTTAATCAGCATTCTACAGAAGTAGAGAAGGTGATAGTGTACACTTCTAGGACATTGCGGGGAGCTGAGCTAAATTATTCTACATCCAAATAGGAGTGTTTAGAGGTGGTATGGACTATGGAAAAATGACAAACTACCTGGAAGGGACTGAGTGGAAGTATTTACGGATCATGCTGCTCTGGCCTGGGCTTTCAATTGTCCCAAGACCACCTCGCATCTGACCCGCTGGACACTAAGATTGCAACAGTTTTCCTTCAAGGTCCTGCATCAGAAGGGATGTCTTAACCTAGGCTCCGATGCCTTATCCAGAGCCTACGAGCTCCTGAAGATAGACACCATACACTGTCTAACCATCAAGCCCCCAATATTTCATCAGATGTACAAAATATCTAGGCAGAAATTTCACAAGCTCAACTCAATGACATTACCATAACTCACCTGCAGTCTGAAAACAAACCCTGTAAAGTCCAAGACCAACAGATCACTTTTGAGGACTTCCAGGGGGTGCTGCATTTTAAAGTTCCCCTGAGGAATAAAGAAGAGAAATATCAGTTTGTGGTACCACAATCATTAATAAGGGCTTTCTGCATTACGTTCATGACAATCCTCTAGGGGGAACATCTAGGGAAGTTAAGGACACTGCTGAGGATGCTGGAGGTGACCTGGTGGCTCAACGTCCACAGAGATGTCTGAGGGTATGTCAAATGCTGTACCATCTGCCAGAAATATAAACCAGACAACTCCAAACCCAGTGGTCTTCTACAGAGCACAAAGTCACAGAACCAGGACATACTCTGGGGATTGATTTGATGGGGCCTCTCCCTACTAGTAAAAAACAGAACACATGCCTGTAGGTTATGATGAATGATTTCACCAGATGGGTTGAAATGTTCCCCTTGAGAGTAGCAAGACACCTTGAATTGTGAAACTCCTCAGAAAAGAATTCTTCACACTGTGGGGTGTTATATATTTGAAGACCAGAGGACCACAATTCATCTCCGTTATCCTTTCTGACATATGCAAATCTTGGGGAATAATTCAAAAGCTCACCACAAGTTACCACCCACAGACAAACCTAACTGAAAGAATAAACAGGACATTAAAAACCATGATTGCATCATTTATCGGAGCTCATCATCATACCTGGGACCTGTGCCTTCCTGAGTTGCAGAACTTATGATGGGTAAACTGATCAAGGGACCATTGGAAAGACTGATAAAAAGACCACCCTCACCAGATAATCACAAATCTTGTAAGGCTTTTGACTAGCAGTAGGCATCAAAATATAACTATTGCTATTGCTAGAGTGTAACTGTGTATCTCTAGTGTTACAACCTGGAAATGAAATGGACATTTTTTTATTCATTTAATTTATACATTATGTGTTATACATTAAGTGTTTAGCTACACCAGTTGTTTTGTCTTCTGTTTTTAAGTTCATTCTGCAATAACCTTAAAAACCAGACACTAGACACATCCTGTATTTAACAGACTCTTGTGCCCACAACGTTCACACTTAATTCAAACAACTTATCTATAATTTTCTCAGAAACTGAAGAGGAAGTTCAGACTGAGGACGTGCACTTGAGCATTTCTCAACAGAAACTACTGTTTGCAAAGGATTTGAGCAAATTTATACTGAGAAGCAATTCTGTGTTGAAATTTCGCAATTCTAAAAAATGGCATGTGTAGATTTACAGATGTTCACTCCTCCTTAAACTTCCGCATGAAATGAAATGGACTTAAATCAAATTGAATGTAGACAGAGTAGCCCAGAATATTGATGTTGGGGGAAAAAATAGTAAAATTATTTACAAAATTTGTAAAATTATTTAAAAAGACTGAGCATTGACAAATAGTAGCCATTAACTTTTTGGAAACTTTTTATGTTCATCAATCCCCAGGCTTTCTAACTCTGCAGACATCTTGGGGGTCGACCCCCACTACAGGAAGCAGGACAGGATCTGGATGTGTGCAGTGGAATTCCTTGATTAAATCAGGGTCCAGAATGTGTTTAGCTGGAACCCAGCTTCTTGTTTTTGGACTATAACCTTAGCAGTCTATCAGATATTCCAGATGACCTCTACATCATCTTGAGTCCAGGAGAGTTTGCATTGTGTAGGTGGGGGAATGGTTGTGAAGCCATTGGAGGGAGGGTAGCATGATGATCCATGATGAAGTCCACTGCTATATCTGACCAGGGCCTTTGTGGTACAGGTAAAGGCATGACTTTCCTGCAGGGAGAGATCGAGGTGATTTATTTGTAGCTCATGTGCTACAAGAGTTTATACTCAAGACATGAGCAATGTCCAATGTCCAATGGGCCATCAGTATTTTTGTGCTATAGTATTTGAATAGTGTGAAAATGCCTAGATATTCAATGACAACAACAATAATGTTAAAACACACTAGAAACCTATTTCGCACTTGTAGTGGAACATACACTTTACCCTCTGGATGGTTTATTTATTGAATCTGTTTCTTGTGCATGTCATATGGCACAAACTCCCTGATGATGGGAGCTAGAATGCAGGATTCCACAATGGAGCTTCCTTCCATCATTAGCAAGTTCCCTCATGTAGTCTTGAAAGAAAGTCAGTTTTCCCGTTCTTGGACCGTGGATGAAAGCTGATAGTGATAATAGTCATCAGTGTACACATGCTTGTCCGGAATACTGTGGAACACATGACTAATGAATATCCGGATTGCAGGGGGGCGTTTACCAGTCCATAAGGCATTACAAGATACTCACAGAGTTAGAGCTCAGGCAAGTTAGAGACTTGTAAAGCCCAAACTAGATCTGAGAGCGGAAACTCCTGGATTGGTGCTTATCAATAAACAAAAATCTTCAAACATTCAACATTACATTTCTCCCAACAAGACAATGCAACTAAACTGTTTTAGTTAGTGTAGTTCTAAGCTGGTTTACGATTAAACTACTATTCATTTAGCATTTGTTGCTCTTTTAGTTGATTGTTTATACACTATTATACTCCATGTTGTGCTGCTATAGGAAAATAATCATAATCGGGGTTGTAACAGTCACTCTGCTTCATCACACCACCCTGTCACTGATTATTTTTCTACAACAGCATGATACAGAGTGTTTTATTCCACTGTTATGGCAGCAATTCACAAGCATTTTTTTTTATTATTTAAAGATAGTCACATCACATTTTTTATCCATTCATGGGTGAAATGAATACAATGGTGGGAATAAGTTTTATGCCTCATCAGACTTAAATAAATAAATGCATTTCCTATGCCCAACAGTAGATGGTGCGATTTAGTAAGACTAGCTACCGGTATTTCAAACAAGATGTTACAGATCCTTTCAACTGGAATGAAGTGGGCTTCTGCATGTACTTTACCATAATAACAGCTCAGACGTCTGCTCAAAAAGTTACTGGATTTGTCGTTAGGGACTTTTTGGAAAAAAAATTACTGAATTCGTCTAAAAATTTGCCAAATCTAGTGACTGCCAGGAAGCTGTGAAATAAAGTCTATGAACAAAGTCTATGAAATAAAATCTATGAACCTAAATACATTTATGAAAATGATCCAGCTTTTCAAATATTAGGCTCATTATGTAAATTTGTACAATATTATTTTGTGAGAGAACTTTTCATTCCTGAACAGAACAAATTAGGTCCAAGTTTATGTTATTTATGTGACGTGTTTTTGAGTTATTAAGAGTTATTAAAGTCATAAAGTGGCCAGTAAAGTAGTTCCATAAACTATAATTTTGAATATTTTAACAATGAAAGCAATTTGACTTTACAGAATTCACACGCAAACAACATGCAGGTGTGGAGTGATCCAGAAGGTGGTGGTGTTTGACATTTGACATTAAAACCATGTGTGTGTCTGTGTGTGTGTGTGTGTGTGTGTGTGCGCGTGTGTGTGTGCTGCTAATATCTAGTTAGACTGAGAAGCCTGAGTAAAACATGAGCTTGCCCTAGCACACACAGTCTTTCAAAGCATTAATACACACTTTACCACAAGTCTATTAAATTCTTGATTCTCAGCTGGTCAGAAGGTGTTGATTAATTTTCTATATCAGCAGCTCTGACAGTAGTGCAGCTGCAAAATCACATTATATTAATGCGATCGTTCCAACACCTTATCATTTCTACAGTAACAAACGTGTGTAATCATTGACATGGTGAAGGTTTCGGTAAGGAGGCATTTATTTAACATTTATGGAAGGAGTCTCCAGTGTCAGCACTTTGTAACAGTCAGAGGTAAAGCTGTAAAGTTTTCTGACAATGATTGATAACACACACACACACACACACACACACAATGCACAATAACTCACTAACATACACACGGTCAGACATAGTAACACACACACACTAATACTCTATAAAACACTAATACACACTAACACATTCTAACAGACACAGGAATACACATTAGCACACTCTAATACACACAGTAATACACAGTAACACACACAGACTAAAGTTCTATAAAACACTAATACACACTAACACACTCCTAACATACACAACACTACACATTAACACATACAGAAATAAGTCTATAAAAACCACTAACACACACACACACACACACACACACACACACACACAAAACATACTAAGGCACACATTATATATAACACTCTAACACACACACAAACATTTTGTTTTTTGGATTGGGAGTAGGGGTTTTTGCAGCAGATGAGGAAGAGAGCTTTGTGTGTGTGTGTGTGTGTGTGTGTGTGTGTGTTTACATATGAAACTCAGGCACCCAGTGACGTTGCTGTAGTCAGACAGGTTGGACGGGTTTGTGGGTTTCTGTCAACACACACTGGTTGTCGTATCCTAGTTCATCTCTTAGGATTTGACAGCAACACAACTGTTACATTGAATTTATAATCCACAATTTTTTCCCAAAATCCTAAATTTCCTCCTAGTGAGGATCAGAATGAGGATAAACAATCCTGCTGGCACGGCATCCCAAATGTCTCCAGCACCAGCACGTCCTGAAGTGTGTTATTCCTCTTCCACCACAACAAATTTCCAATGCTTGCATGTCATTTTTCTATTTCATTAAAGAACAACACGTTACATTTTTCATCCATTTATACGTATATTTAATGTGGTGGAATGTCTGAAAGAAAGTTAGCTCCTGTTCTCACTTACGTTACAGCAGTTGTCCTTTCACTTTCTTTCTAATTAAGTTGATAAGACAGAAAGAAATGCAGTTTGTCATGTTACTGAGAAACTATAAAACACAAAGCTCTCTGTCCTGAAAACCTTCCCATGTTGAAAAACCTAACGCTACAGCTTTACGTCTGACTGTTACAAAGTCCCGACACTGGAGACTCCTTCCATAAACGCCAAACAAACGTCTTCTCATGGAAAACTTCACCAAAACAATGAGTATACTTTTTTTTTTATTAAAAATAACACACATTTTTAATGGGTTTATTACTAGGCTTATCTGCTGTGTCTGCCACACAAGTCCCTATGTAGCTTGTTACTATAGAAACAACAACGTAATTATGCGTAAATAAGGAAACCGTAATTTCTGACATCTGACTAGGAAACTCGGAAAATTTGGAACACCTACTCGTGAACTCAGGATGGCCTCCTCAACTCTGAGTTCAGCAAGTGACATCAAACCAACATGGCTGCCCACAGCATCACCATAAACCAAGTAGCACCTATAAATGAATTATACTGTATATACAATACAAAGTGTAGTATAGCATGTTAAACACATATAGCTTGTTAAACACTGACCTCTAAACTCCTGTTTAGAGGAAGAAAATATACATCACTCATCAGTTAGCTGGTGTGTTGCTAAAAAAAAATGAACATAGAAGCATCCATGTCTTTTTTAACCCACTTTCTATGCATGCTCGAATGCATGGAGGTCAAAAATGCCACAATTCCAAGCTCTGACTGACTCAAATGCGGCAATAGAACGAACTCATTAATATAAACCTGCTCTTTAATATTTATTAATATAAAAGCCTTCTAGTTAAGGCCACTCCCACTTCAGTTTAAATCTGAATACAGATAGTGGCATTGTGTTACATTTCTAGTAAGTATATATGTATAACTAGTATATTGAAATCAATCAAAAACTTAAAAATGTGGCCTAAAAGCATTGAGTATGTCCAAGCATACTTGGGTTGAATAGATTATTTTCCTGTTATAGATTTTAAAAAAATGCTGTTTTTGTCAGCGTGTTGATATTGTCGTTCAGTAGTTAATGCTGTTTATTCCACCGCGTTGAATAGAATCGAAACCTAATAATAAACAGATTCAAAGGAACATGTTATTTAAGAACGAAAAAACTATATTCGTTGATATGGTGGCGTTGTTGTTTATAGACGTTTATTTAACATTCATGGAAGGAGTCTCCAGTGTCAGTGCTTTGTAACAGTCAGCAAGTTTTCCAAATTGTAATTGTAATTGTGGACAAATTGCTGCGCTTATAAGAGGAAGAAAACACTTCGGGACATGCCTTTGTAGGAAAACAATCCACTTCATTCTTCATTATTTTATCATTCTTCATTAACAGCACACCTCGGAGTGTTTTATTTCTTATTTATCATATCTGATCATGGTTTACATACACAGTGCTTGCTTTACCATTTAACGTAAATGATGAATCAAACATGCTACTGCATTACCATAAAAAGTGCTTTTAAAAAAAAAAAAAAAAAAAAAAGTACAAAGAAAATAGCTAATATCTCATATAATGTGTAAAGTAGGTCATATTTTGGTGAAGTAGTCATTTTCTTTACCTCTGAGAAATGTGTACACCTACTTCATGGTTAAAGGGAGGGTAAAAGATGCCTTTTTACCCACTTGGTTATTATTATGGCAAAAGAAAGAAAACAAATCAAGCAAAAAAAAGGTTAATATATAACTTTTTTTTTTAATTTTCATACTTATATTTTCAGAACAGTCCCTGGTGGTCTAGCAGCTAAGGATCCTGCGCTCTCACCTCCGCGGCCTGGATTTGATTAAGAATAAAATTGAATAAATAATAATTGTATGTGCCTAAAGTTTCAGTTGCATTGTGCCTTAAATTAATGTCTCTCCTCAAGCATTGCTCAAACATCAAGAATTGCCAGTTCCCTCCTCCTTCCTGCAGATAAACCTGTTCGAGCACATAGCATCCTTTGGGCATGATGTAAATTCTCTTGTTTGACTTGTCTGGTTTTCACTTGAGACGCAGACAGAGAAAAAGAAGGAGACTTGACGTTTGGTGACTGTTCTGTCCCACGTATCAGCCACCATGTCCTACACGGCCGGGTCGTACGCGGCCAAATCGTACGCGGACAAATCCTATGCTGACCGCTCGTATGCTGACAAGGCGTACGGGGACAGCGCTTACACAGGCTACGATGAAGCAGCCAAATCAGCATATGAAGAGCAGCTTGTGAAGGAAAAGAAGAAACGTAAAGAGGCGATGCACTGTGAAGTCGTCGCTCTTGTGATCGGATTCGTCGGGCTGATCGGTGTCGCGGCTGTCACCGGTCTCCCCATGTGGAAGGTGACGGCGTTTATCCAGGAGAACATCATCGTCATGGAGATACGCTGGGAGGGCCTGTGGATGAACTGCTACCGCCAGGCCAACATCCGCATGCAGTGCAAAGTGTACGACTCGCTGCTCTTCCTGCCTGCCGAGCTCCAGGCTTCCCGAGGCCTCATGTGCACCGCCGTGGCTTTGACGACGCTCGCCTGTATCATCTCGACCATCGGGATGAGGTGTACTCGGCTTGTGGACTCACGGCCGCGTGTCAAACACATCGTCCTGGTGTGCGGTGGATGTCTGTTCCTGGGAGGATGTATAGCCACCCTCATTCCCGTCTCCTGGACAGCTCACGTCATCATCCGGGATTTTTACAACCCCCTGCTGATTGACGCACAGCGTAGGGAGCTTGGTGAGGCGCTCTACATCGGCTGGGTCAGTGCAGCAATATGTTTCATAGCCGGGGTTATACTGCTGTGCCGCCACGCACCGAGAGTAGAGGAGAAAGACGACATTAACTCTGTGTTGTACCGAGCCCAGTACACTCCATACAATAACTCCTATAATCCCGGATATTCCTATCAGCCAGCCTACAACTACCAACCAGCGTACGGCTACCAACCCCCATCTGTTACCTACGT
This sequence comes from Pangasianodon hypophthalmus, assembly GCF_027358585.1. Classification (NCBI taxonomy): domain Eukaryota; kingdom Metazoa; phylum Chordata; class Actinopteri; order Siluriformes; family Pangasiidae; genus Pangasianodon; species Pangasianodon hypophthalmus. Next base: position 2,227,166 of record NC_069723.1, read on the forward strand.
ACCATCTGCATATTAAAGAACTCTGAGTCGAAAAGTAGGCCTGAAATTTCTATAGCAGTTATAACTTCTTGCTTTCAATTTAACAGTATCCAGCTTTTGTCCTGGACTTACCAGTGTATATAATGAATGTGGATTGTAGATTTACTTTACAAAAGTTTGAGTCTGTTACAAAGAACCGCTTTTTTTTTTTTAAATCAAAATCAGATGTTTTAACCTTGACATTAACCTATATAAATATATACATATTTTTTAAGTGAAAATATTTTTAGTAGTGGACTTGACTTTGCCTTATGGACCCAACTGTAGCAAAGAGCACTCTGTGATTGTTTTGGTCGAGAATATTTAACGCGATCTGTACGAATTAAACAAGACGCCATCTGGGAAGACTAGTCATGCGACATACTGTGAACGCTGAGAACACACACACTATAGAGAAAACATGCTCTTGTAAGCTCTTGTCAAAGTGCTGTAATACATTTTAATCTTTGAATAAGTATGTTTTGTTTGTTCAACCATCTGTTGAAAATAAAATTAGACACAGTTACATAAAGAACAGTGTATGTAAACTATGCAGTTTTTTTTTTTATTATTTTTACATCACAAACACTAAATCCAGAGTCAAAATTAATCAAGTGACTTTGTTGGTCATACACAATGGCTTCAGGTGTTTAAGTTGACTTTAGACTGATACCATGCTGTAAGAATAATTCCAGCAAAAGCTCACCACTTCTGGCTGAACCTGTTTGTGTGGCTTCGCTGAAAAGGAGTGTGATTGTTTGCGGCCATCTCAGACCTGTAGACACACCTGCAACTCAAATTTACCTGCGGATATCTAACCACGGCACCAGACGGAGTCTGAAATGCATAAACAGTATGCACAATGTCACAACAGATGTGAATAGGAGGCATTAATGTGGATGTGACTGAGTGGTCAGATATGAAGATTACTGATTTCACTCAGTCTCATGGACTTATCAGTGTATGTAATGAACGTGGATTATAGATTTACTTTACAAAAGTTTGAGTCTGTTACAAAGAGACGCTTTTTTTAAAAATCAAAATCGAATGTTTTAACCTTAAAATTAACCTATATATATATAAATACATGTGTGACAAATTAAAGGAAAAACCAACATCAAGTGTGTTAGTAAGAGGGAGATTCCATGATTGGGGTGCCATAAGTTATGAAAAACGTCCATTTTAGTTCCACAATATTCACTCACCTGTGTTACCTGAACATATTCACCACTGTGAAATATTTGGAATATTCCACAAGTCACAAGTCAAATGTTTAACAATAAGTCGCCTCCTCCAAATTTTCTGAAGATCACGGGAAGAAGAAAAGCAAATTCGTCTTCAATATATTGTGATAATGACTGACAAGATCAACTGAAAATACAACCCTGTTGCGAAAATTATATACTAAAAGTACATTTTTACAATAAAAAATTCATTTAATACAAGTGCCTCATTAGCATGTCTGTTAGCAGGAGGATTTGTTAATTTAGTGCTAAAAATGAGTTATCTGAGATGATATCCTTTAGTGTTATAGACACCAATATATCTAGATATATCTAGTTTTGGAGATATTATTATTTTAATTCTATACTTTGTCACTTCTGGAAAAATAAAATGATATACTATACTAGGTTTGTTTTCATCAAGTTCAATTCTCTCTAGAAAATACATTATATATCCTAGGGCTGTAGTCAAGACCACCATTATCAAGTCCAACACCAGGATTAGCCAAGGTCGGGTCAGGAAATGGTTTTAATTGGGTCGAGGCCAAGTCACAATCAAGTCCAAATAAGCGAGTCCAACTCAAGATCGAGACCGAAAACCATCAAACGAACCGGACTCAAGTCCTGTAGCACTAGTCCCGCCCCCAGGGGACGTTTTTGACTGTCTGTCTTCCCCCACACCATTCCCTTTTCAAACCATCCCTTGATGGAGCAAAAAAATAGTTGAAGTTTATTCGTTTGGAAGAGGGTGCGAGTTGGTGGTTTTGTGACGGGGAGAGTGGCATATCTCGAAAGCTAAATCAGCCAAGCAAGTCAACATGCTGTCACTCTGACTTCCTGTTAAAGGAAATACGTCAGCATACAGAATCACATCACGTCTCTCAAGCGGTTCCATGGGGACTTCAAGTGAAAACGCAGCAGGTCTTCCAGTGAAGCCGGGATTAACGAGTAACCAGAATTTCAGTGTTTAAGGGGGCAGTTGGCTACAAGTCCACTGCCAATGGTTGTATTTTTTTTTATTAAATAAGTCATTAAAAACTATGGGAATGACAGGGCATAGACAAATATACTCTCTGATTAAGTAATAGTCATTAAGAGGCAAACAACTATCAACACTCAGTCAGGTACAGGTAATAATGTGTGAGACAGAAAAATATGGAATTTGAAAAATTTAGGCCATCAATGTCATACAAGGATTTCTCTTATTGTTTAGTAATGTTTTTTTTTTTTTTTTTAATAAAATAGGATCCATAGACTTCTAGAGTCAAACCTCTGGACATGAACTGTAGACAAAAACAATCTCCCTTTTGCTTAATTTATGTAAAATATTATTGAAGCGCATAATCCATGCGTTAATATTTAACTACACCTTCAGAGTATAAGGCGTAATAGAAACAAGGACCTCTATGTGACTCTCTGAGTCTGTATGTGTTTGTTGTCAGGATCCCCAGGCACCAGTGGTGGTTTTGGCTGGCTGCTTCCTGCCCCTCCTTCTCCGTCAGGTGCAAATGAGCTCTGCATAGAAGGATATGATTTCACAGCAACCACCTGGAGATCCCGCCCATCCTTTACTTCGTTACGGAGACGAGGGGGGAGGGAGCAAGTGCACACAACTCATCCACTGGGACTGCTTCTCCACCTGAATACAGATCCCAGAGAGAGAGACAGCGAGAGAGAGAGAGAGAGCGAGAGAGAGAGAGAGAGAGAGAGAGAGAGAAGAAACGGCCGTTTTGTTCCTTTTCCAGTTCCAAGAATGATCTACATTTTTTACCATTGAGACTGAAAGTTGTGCCAAGCATCCCTCCACTGGAGCACGAGCAGAGCGAGCTGAGATGGCAGGCCAGCCGATGGAGCTGGCAGCACTAATCCTGACTCTGTTGGGCCTAATAGGTGTCTCGGCCAGCACAGGGATGCCCATGTGGCGCGTGACAGCATTTATTGGTGAGAACATCATTGTGATGGAGACGCGCTTCGAGGGCCTCTGGATGAACTGTTATCGACAGGCCAACATTCGCATGCAGTGCAAGGTTTACGATTCGCTGCTGGCACTCACACCTGATCTCCAGGCTGCCCGAGGCCTCATGTGCTGCTCAGTGGCACTGGCTGCCATTGGCCTGTTTGTGGCCATCATAGGGATGAAATGCACTGCATGCATACAAGGAAACGACCGCGCCAAACGTGTGGTTCTCATTGTGGCTGGATCCCTCATTATCCTTGCCTGCATCTGCTCCATTATTCCTGTCTCCTGGACCGGCAATGTGATTATACGAGATTTCTACAACCCCCTCCTGATTGATGCCCAGCGAAGGGAGCTTGGTGAGGCGCTCTACATCGGATGGGTTTCCTCAGCACTGCTTTTTGCCGGTGGATGCATTTTTGCGTGTTGTGCCGGGTCTAAAGAGAAACGAGCCGACCAGTCTCGCTACACTTACAACAGGGATGTTCCATACGTGGCATACCAGCCTCAACCACAACCAGTGGCGTATCAGCCCAGACCTGCAGCCACCTACAGTTTCTCCTCCAGAGAGCCGTCCTTTCTCCAGACGTCCACTCAACCATCCATTGCTCAGATATCCAGACAGCAGAGCTTCATCCAGCCGTCCAGACAGCAGAGCTTTATCCAGCCGTCCAGACAGCAGAGCTTTATCCAGCCGTCCAGACATCCGTCAGCTCGTAGTGCTGTTGCCTATCTGTGAAAATGACAGGATAAACACAAACTAACGGTTAAATGAGGACAGAACAGGGGATATGGCAACCGGATCAAGGCAATGTGTGTGTATACGTGTGTGTATGTATATCTTTGTTTACTGCAGCTTACTGGGATTAACCTCACTTGACAATACTGTTCTAATGTTTCATGTGAAATCAGCTTTCTGTGATTTTACTGTGTAAATCGTATGTATGTAGATCAAATGTGAAAAGTCGACATGCCTCTGTGTCTAGATATTCTCCAAAAAGCCTGTTATAGATTGTATGTTTTTGAAGCATGTCACCATGTTGTTTTTTTTTTTTTTTAAGAATTACCATTGTGTTAGCACTTGGATTCACATTGAACTGAACAATGAGAAAAAACGGGTGCTTTGTACAAAAAAGTAAGCTCTTTTTTTTTATTTATGATGGATGTGTTTAGGAGGTGAGACAAGAGACTGCTTGCATGCAATTATGTTTACCAAACTCTTTGTCACATTGTGTACTCCAGCGTCTTGGTGATCTGCGTGCCCTGAGGCTCCTGTGTGAAATGTAAGCCAATGAGCATATATTGTCTCAAATTCTTTAACCAGACACGCCCTTTACATCCACAGAAACCTTACAACTGAAGCAGAACAAGGAGAACAAACATCTCATAAACCTTTACTGGTATTGTACAAAGACACACATTTTTGTGTTTTATGGCGAGAGAACAGGTTTGACTTTTATAATATAATAATAAAAGAAGAAATATCACATGCAGATATTTTTTTTTTACAGAGATTTAAGGCAAGCATCAGCTATAAACATTTATATGTATCCATTTATTCATGAATAATAAATTAGCCAAATCTTTCTTTGGCTTGTGTAATTATGTACTTATCACAAATTTTTCCACCTTATTATTTCAGTGAGATTTTTGGGATGAGTGCCAGCTCAAGTCATCATACTTAACCTTCATATTGCTTTTGGGGTCCTGGAGACCATAGGTTTATCTAAATCATTCCAAAAACAGAAGAAAACAGGAGAAAACTATGTATAAATATATTTTAGACCAATTCTATATGTGCGTATCTCTTCATAAATACACCATAACGTACAGGAACCATGTCTTTATTTGGTGCAGTAATGTTTTATAGTCAGTTTATTACGGATTTCGTCACCCTCGCTCTATTCTGTGGCTCAAGGAGTTGTTAGCGCTAAGAATGTTTGCTAACTACAGAGTTATTGATTAAATCAAAGGGGGAAAAAAATGAGAGAAATGGTTCATTTATTATACTTATTAATCCGAGCAAGGAAGTACAGGCAAGCTTAACAGTAGCCGAGGATCAAGAGAGCAAGCAGACAAGTCTGGAAAAATTCGAAAAAGGGAAATTAGAGGTTAGCATGAGTTTGCATATCTCTGAGGCAAGGCAAATGAGGAACAGGTGGAACTGTCCGTCACTAAACAATGGCTGTTTATGCTCAGGGAATACCAGTTTATTAGGTACATCTACCATATGGGTCACTTTGTAGGTATACAGTTACTGACCGTTGGGCATCTGTTGCTTTGCACAAGGTATTGGCACCCCACGATGGAAAAGAGCACCACTGAGCATCACTGGACCTGAGAGGTGTTGATAGGCGTTGATAAGTGTTGACAGATTTTGATGTTGGTCTTACTGAAAGAATTAATAAAAATAATTATTATAATGTATCCACGAAGGTGCTGTTCCACATTCTGCAAGGAACACAATGATTCCTCAAGTGCGTGTTGTGTGTGGAGGGGTGGGTAATCAGCTGGATTTTTCAGGTGCTCCAATTTAAGAATATTAACATATAATCACATATTTTGATCCCATTTGATCATATCTTTTACGAAAACAGAGAACTTGCCTGTAGAATAGCATACTTCTACTTCCAGGTTGGCTCTGTTCATGCTGAAATGTACTGCAGTGGGCATTTTTATTTATTTTTTTATATATTTGGATTCATGAATATTGGATTTCTAGGCTTTATGTGGCAAAACAAGTAACGAAAATGAAAAACAATTCAGTTTTTCATTAAATTCAAGTCATTCAGTCAAAGGAATGAATGCAACCACGGACCATCGAGTCTGACTCAGTGTTCTACATTAGGATATTTGCATTACAGCAGCTACCAGCATCATTCTTTCTGAGAATATCAGTCACTATTAATATACAAAAACATGTAATGTAATGTCAGTACATATTTGTTTACGGAGCACTCGTAACATAAATGTCCTAATATGGTCCATAGAAAATAAATAAGGACATAATCAGTATCAGTATCCAAATGTCATTCAAATTCATCTCTAACTGTACCATGTTGATATCACCGTGGTTACGTTTGACTTCCACTTAAATGATATTGCCATGGTTATTTTTGGCTAACTCTAACATTATATCACCATGGTTACGCCTGACTTAGAATAAGATGATATTGCAAAGCTTACATTTGTATTGCATTAAAATGATGTCACCAGGGTTACATTAGACTTATACGAAAATGATGTTGCCATGGTTACATTTGACCTACACTGAAATGATATCACCATGGTTATATTTGACTTACATTAAAATGATATTGGCATTATGTTTGACTTATATTAAATTGATATCACCATGGTTACATTTGAATTACAGTACAATGATATCACCATGGTTACCTTTCACTTATTTTAAAATGATATCGCCATGGTTACGTTTCACTTATTTTAAAATGATATTGCCATGGTTATGTTTGACTTACATTATAATGATATCGCCATGGTTACATTTGACTTACATCATAATGATATCACCATGGTTACATTTGACTTACATTATAATGATATTGACTTGGTTACATTTGAATTACATTAAAATGATATCATCATGGTTACGTTTGACTAACATTAAAATGATATTGCCATGGCTACTTTTGAAAAGAGTTTAATTATAAAAGAGTTTGTTATAACCCAAGACTGGATTTATTTCTTCCCCTGAGGTCTTATGCAGTCAAAGATTGTAGTGCACACGCATGACAAACACACAAATCTTCCCTCTATAGGTGAATATGAGAACTTCTGGTACGCAATGACAATTAGTACAGTATAAAACAGTAGAAAACAACTTTAAGTAAATTAATTTGCATAAGTCCAAGAGCCGTTGTGTGTCCAAGATTGCATGTGTGTATTTGTAGAAGTTAGACTATTATGTCCATAACCCACATGAGTAAGAACACAACAAACATGCACTCAGCAAGAACCCTCATTATCCTGAACCAATCACGAAGAGGCAAATGCTTCCCATAACAGAGAGAGAGAGAGAGAGAGAGAGTAAACTCTGCATTCATCAGTCTAGCTCGGCCTTCTCCGTTCACTCCAACGCTCAAGTGGACTGGGTATGAAGATGACTGTTTAATGTTGGGATAACACATAAGAGAATAAAACTAAAAGCACACCGACTTCTTTCTTGTTCAGAACCAACAGAAAGGCGCCTCCAAATCATTTCTGGGGGTGACATCTTCTGGTTTCTCCTCAGGAGGGATATGTGTTAGTCTTGAAGGAGTTTCAAAAGCAAGAACTGGAACTTACTGGATTTTTAACTACTCAGGTAATAGATTATTGACTGTTTCTATGCTCCAAATCTTGCCTTGTGATATTTCCCAAGCTTAGGGAATGACGCTCTGCCTTTAGAGATCGTGTATGAACAGTGGTGGTGAGCGCCTGCGTGAGTCAATCGCCTGCTAATCAGGAACTTGTTACGGGACCTTTAGTGACCGCTAGTTTCCGGACACTGTGATCTTTTGATAGTTCTCAGCTGAAAGTGTGTACAAACAATGGTTGAGGGTGTGGGTGAGCTCATCGGCTTTTGCCTGGGAGTTCTGGGTCTGATCGGCGCTTCAGCTGTAACGGGTCTCCCCATGTGGAGAGTGACTGCATTCATCCAGGAGAACATCATTGTCATGGAAACGCGTTGGGAAGGTTTATGGATGAACTGCTACCGCCAGGCCAATATCCGCATGCAGTGCAAAGTGTACGACTCGTTGCTCTATCTGCCTCCTGAGCTCCAGGCTTCCCGAGGTCTGATGTGCTGTTCGGTGGCACTCGGCTTTCTGGGATTGGTGGCATCCTTGCCAGGCTTGAGTTGCATCTCCTGTTTTCCTGATCAACCACGAGTTAAATCTCTCGTTATCGCAATCGCTGGCTCAATGGAGATCATGGCTGCCATTTGTGTCCTCATTCCTGTGTCCTGGACGGCTCATTCCATCATACGAGACTTTTATAACCCGCTATTACTCGATGCTCAACGCAGGGAACTTGGTGAAGCTCTTTACATTGGCTGGGTCACTGCATTCATCCTCTTTTGCTCTGGTGTTGTCTTCCTCGCGTGCCGGAGTTACCAAGAGAATCGACCCTACCATCCTGTTTACGCCCCGAATAGATTGACTATGTCACATTTCCAACCCCTCACGCCAACCCCAAGCTCAATTAGCTCAATTTCCCATCAGCCTCTGCTTCAGACCCACAGCTTTTCTTCTCAGCAGCCTTCTCCTTTGGCTTATAATGTCCCTGCAGCACCCCCTGGTGGCCAAGCTCCACTCTACAATGTTCCTGTGGTTTATCCTGCTAACATGGTACCTGTTCAGCACCATCCATCTCTGCACAGCACGCCCGACTCAGGGATAATCTCCATACCAATAAATCCCCTCCATTCAGGCACACACTCTGCCCAACCGAGTCTCCAATCTATACCTCCTGCTGCAGGGTATGATGGGAACTTCGGCACCGCTGTACAGCCCACTGTACCTCGTCCACCAATGGTTGGGTACAAATGGAGGGAAACCGGATCGCACCATCTCTCCAGTACACACTCGAGTTCAGGAATGTACATATGAACACGGACAATCTTTAAAGCAGTGTAAATATATATATTCTGTAGAAATAATCATGTAATACTTTCTTAGTGTAATACCACTAAGAAATGCATTAGCTATCAAACACTAACCCAAAAAAATCATTAAATCAAACTATAATCTATTGGTTCTATTCAGAGTCTGTGACTTTAGTCCAAAAATTACATCATGCGAAGGAAACTTTTTCATATTCATAGTCAGGTTACGCAGCTGATCGAGTCAATTTTCTGGGATTTTTCTGGGAAATGATCCGTGTCTCAGAGGTTCCCAGTGTCTGAGACGGCATTTTTCAATAGCATCTAGACCACTGCCTTTAAACACAAGCCCTTCCACTAAAGATTCCCCCCACCCCTTCAAAAAAAAAAAAATAAAATAAAAAAAATTCAGGGATAGAAAATATGGACTGAAAAAGGCAAATGTATTTTTACCTTGCTGTCCTTATTGTAATTATGACATTAATCACTGCAAATTTAACAAAATGGCTTCCATCCTCGTTATTCAGCAGCTTATAAAATAGCACTTGATCCAGCACGTCCTATTATTATACTGTCCAGCACTCTGACAGTTATTTGTGCACATGAGATACTTAATAAATGTCATGAAATCATAACGAGTGTACAGGATGTAGACAATTTTATCACCCTCGTGTTCTAGACCTCACACTGAATACGGCCCTATATGAAGATTCTTTTCACACACTGTTCACATCATGTTTTCAAGTTGTTGTGAGACTATATATTCCACACAGTAACACATTACACTCCTAACACATAGTAAAAAGTGTTGTCATCTCATAATGATGTCAATTATTAATTATTGTTATTTATAATTATTAATTATTCTTATTGTGTTATTTGTAATCATCTCTACCAAATAAAAAGAACTCAGTGTTATCGATCTGCAGTGTGTTAATGGAATTTTTTTTTCTTTATTCTTCAAGTAATCTTTTGTGCTGGTCTTCATTGCTTTGTGGACATTGTAGGACATTGTGTTGATGAATGCAGGACAACTGCATGAGACAACGTCTCATACCGGGGGAATTTTAGTGTTAATATGTCATTAAAATGATTTTTTTCCGAAGAATTTGAATGCTATATGTATGTTATATAAGAGATAGATTATTGAGATGCTTTCATTTACATATACAGATTTTTTTAGGAACGTTTTCAGGACAGAAGATTTTGTGCTTTGCACTTTCTCAGGTTTTTTTTTGTCTTATTAACTTCAAGAGAGAGAGGAAAAAAGTGTACAGCTTATATCACACTTACAAGTATGTATGCAAATTAAAGGTTTTAAATACAGTTAAAGTTTCCTTCACAACAACCTCTATGTGCATGTTTCAGATAAACAGCTTAAAACATTAATAAATCCTACAAAATCTACTGCAGTTAGAAAACCGTCCCACTCAACTTTACCTTGAAATACAGAACAATCATTAAAATACTCAAAAATCTGTGATTGTGTGAATCTTTGTTTTACTTCCACTCAACCTGAACATATTCTCCCCTATGAAATATGTGGAATATTCCACACGTCATATGCTCAACAGGAAGTCCTCTCATTCTTCTGTCTTTATTTTCAGTCACATTGTGATACTGGCTGATGAGATCACCTTAAAAGCTTAAAAGAATTATAGAGTGAAATTAAATTATTAATTTAAAAAAATGAAGTAAATCATTAGAATGTCCTTTATTCAATTCAATTCAATTTTATTTGTATAGCGCCTTTAACAATGGACGTTGTCACAAAGCAGCTTTACAGAAATAAATACATTCAAATTAAATGAAACCAAAATAAATTGTAAATACGTGAATTTATCCCTAATGAGAAAGCCAGAGGCGACGGTGGTGAGGAAAAACTCCCTGAGACTTCATGAGGAAGAAACCTTGAGAGGATCCAGACTCAAAAGGGAACCCATCCTCATCTGGATGACACCGGATAGTGCGAATATAAATCCTTCCTTTCTATCACTGTGCACTACATTGACAAATAGTGCAATTATGCAACCAGTTATTGCCTCATGTCATTTGAATGGACATAGCGTAAACACAGTATTTTGTGTATTTGATGTTAAAAACTAAAAGTTAAAAAGATTGGTGGAAGGGTAAATACCTTTTCCTAGATTCACAGTTGAAAAAAAAACTCGCTCGTACAAGGAATAGCCTGAATGGTGAAAATGTTTACTATAGTTAGCTAAATTAGGCCCTACATAAAGCGAACAACACAATGCCACCTCACAACTCCAGGGTCCTGGTTCGATCCTGAGCTCGGTTTACTGTCTTTTCATGTCCTTCCCCTGTCTGTGTGGGTTTCCTACAGGTTCTCCGGTTACCTCCTACCTCCCAAAAAACATACCAGTATGTGCACTGACTACTCTGTGTGTAAATGAGTGTGTCCATGATGCCCTTCAGTGACCTGGTGTCCCATCCCATGCAAGCTGTATTCCCACCTCACACCCAGTCTTCCCTGGATAAGCTCCGGATCCACTGATGATGAAGATGAAGATGAAGATGTTACCAAATTGTTGATGGTCATGAAAATGCACGGGCCATGGGCTGCCCCACTTACAGTATTAATCCCCAATTTAAATCTGTTAATATCAGTGTCACTTATTTGATACCATTCCAATAGTCACGCCTCTGTTTCACTGAAGCCCCGCCTTTACTTTCATCTGATTGGTCAACACACACACACACACACACACACACACACACACACACACAGAACTAGTTTTTCCACTGCTTCTCCAAGCTTGAACTTGGGTTTTTTTTTTTTGTTTGTTTGTTTGTTTTGTGTTTTTGGCTCGTGCACAGATTGCGTGACGCGTGCGCACCGGGAAACAGTCCGGATCTGGCGCGTGACAGCACGGCAAACATGAATTGACGGCAAAAAAAGAAGAAGAAGAAGAAGAAGGAGCAGGAGGAGAATTATCCATGCTCGAGGCAAGCTCCGTGCGCGCGCGCCATGGCGAGAAAGAAACGACTTCCCTCGTCGTTGCTGCTGCTGCTGCTGCTGATGCTGATGCTGTGCGTCCTCGCGAGCGCGCAGCAGAACGTTCTGCGCATCGGTATGTTGCACGCTTAATTAACTTTACTACAACTTTTTTTTTTTTTTAATGCAAACACACACAAACTTTATTGGTAATATACGTAAAAATTAATGCAGATTTCATTTGGTTATTGGGTTGGACTTCCTGTGCATGCTTTTCCCAGTGTCCATCTGGGTTTACTCTGGGTTCCCTGGTTTCCTCCTACCTCCTAAAAACATCCCAGTAGGTGGACTGGAAATTCTAAATTGCCCCTGACTGAGTGTGCAGATTTTGTGGGGACATGGTGCCCTGCTTCATATCCAGGGTATATTCCTGCCTCGCACCCAGGATCCCCTGGATAGACTCCTGATCCACCAACCAGGATGAAGCTCTTGCTAAAGATGGATGAATGAATGATATTGGAATTAGGCTATTGAAAATAAAGCAACTAGAGTTTTTTTTTCGAGTTTAGAAGATAGACCTTATAAGGTCTGGAAATTGATAAATACACTCAATACACATAAAATCCCATTACAACGTAGAAATGTCTGTTTCTGGACCTCAAACACAGTGTCTCAGTAGACTGGCCTGAAAACATTCATGGATGTCCATGATTATTCAGCGCACCCTGATTTAAATAAATCCAAACCAACTATCAAAAAGAGTATTATTGTTTTGTCCTGGTCTGTTTGTTCTGGTTTGAGGTCTTCTGTGTATGACCAAGAGAGTCGTCTTTGCCTCAAAATATATTAAAAAATATCAAAGACTTTCTAGATATCCTGGGAGAATCGGCTTTTTTTTAAAAAAAAAAAAACTATTACGTATATTTGCGCTGCACGGGTGTGTGTCAGGATGGCATGGTGATGCAGCGGGTAGCGTTGCTGCCTCACAGCTCCAGGGTCACCGGCTTGATCCTGAGCTTGGCGGTGTTCTGCATGTTCTCCACTTGCAGTTGCAGTTGTGACCTGCGGTGGACTGGTGTCCCAAATCACCTCACTGAAGATCTAACATCGAATATCACCACCAGAGAGCCAATCAGATTGCAGTCTTCTGTTGTGGGCAGAAAAATGTACGAAAGATAGACGGAGCGACTGAGGTTGAACCAGGTCTCACCCAAAATGTTGTCTGTAAACGTCTTAAACCGCATCCAGTTCTTCAGTGACATCACACGGAATCGCTAATGTCGTCTAGGGCGTGATCGTTAAACGTGAAGAACGTGTCAAAATGTAGCTAAACACTGTAATACTGTAATAAAAGGGCAGCTCTTGGATAACTGGATTTCCATTACTTGTTAGTTACATGAGCCTCGTCGCTCAAGTGCAGAACTGAAGAACTTCACACATCAAACATATCGACTACATTTGAAGTAAAGGGTTAAATCATGTACTGTGATTTAATCAAACTTCTACTTTATCAATTCAGCACTTGGACTGGATTCTGGCACACTTCTTAAATTGCTTTAGATAAAAGCATCTGGCAAATGACGATATGTAAATGTGAGGTCTAATCCTGAATCTTAGTCTGATGTAGGCCAAACCTGTGACTTATCTAACGTGGTTTATTGAGACAGAAACCCAGAAGAGTGAGATTTAAGAAACACACTGTAATCTAACCGTGTTTTAATCCGACTGAATCCGCTCTTTATCTCTCTCTCTCTCTGTGTTTGCATAATCTTCATGGTTTTATTCATCAGCGGTGAAAATATAATCTGGCCCATATGTTGCAGTGTTGTATTATGCCGTTGCACTAGCGGCTCCAGTTGAATATGACCGTTTACTCTGTTTTAAACACTCTGCGTTCAATTAACATAATAGTGAGTAAAGAATAAAACACTTGGAGGCTTGCTGTTATAGGAAAGTAATCAGTGACAGGGTTCATCGAAACTGGACAGCTGAAGACTGTTCCTGTTGTAACCTTAGATTCCTGTTCTTGGCTGGAACCCAGTGTAGTATTCTGCTATTGTAGCGCATCTGCCTCAATGTTTGATGTGATGTGTTATGCATGCTTTTCTGCTCACCACGGTTGCAAAGAGTGGTTATTTGAGTTCCTGTAGCCTTCCTGTTCCAGCTTCATGGCACCAACATCCATGCCACGGTCAACGTCACTGAGGTTTGAGGTGAAGATCTTGACCTGTATCTGCATGAGTGTATATTTTGCACATGACTGGCTAATTGGATAACTGCATGAGTGTGCAGGTGTTCCTTATAAAGTGGACAGTGTATGTAATGTTATTGTAGTGTTAATGTTTGCCATATGTGGCCATGAATGTAGGTCTGTAATGAAAGACTACATGAAGACGCATTATCAGACATAGCATGAACCACTTTCAGATAATTTCCCAGAAGGATCAGCTGGACGGCAGCCATCATGGAATAGCCCTGTATTAGTGCTAATGCAGCATGTTGCTACTCTTTATGTGGGTCTTATACTTTAAATACTGCAATATAAAAGCATTACACCTAGGAGTTTCAATAAAAATCTAATCTAATCTGATATAGTGCTTGTCCAAAACCTGGGGCACATTTCACAAATAATAACAACGAACAATAATGCAAGCAATCTATGGACATAAATACTAATAGAGAAAAATTTTAAAGGCAGTAACCTAAACAGCGATGTCTCATCTGTCAGATACAAATGTAAATATGTCATTCTTTCTCGGTCTGACTGCAGGACTGTGTATGGAGGTGTGTGTGTGCGTGTGTATGTGTGTGTGTGTGTGTGTGTGTGTGTGACTCTGGGCAGGCTTTTAGAGTCCTGGGTGAATGCAGGGACTAAACAGTGCAGTGATTGTCCTCTAGTCCTTTACATGCACCTCCGCATGGCAGTGAATACTGTTTTACAAATAGACCACACACACACACACACACACACACACACACTACATATATCTGCTCTGATTTACTATTTTACATTATTTTTATAATTTATGTTACACAGCAACGATCAACGATCAAGTGTGTAGCTTTCTAGTAATTTGAAATTTTAAGTATTTCATTTCTGCATGCTCTTGAAGCAGTCATCACATCTATAAAAGGCAAAAGGCATAAGTGATTTCTGGTGTCTGTGGTGACACGCAATAAAAGGTCAGCTTCAAAAAACTGGCCATGTCAGCATCAGGCTAGAGGATATGATTACTACTCACCAAATGTGATGCTTGTAATTTTATGAGTCATGCTAATCTGTTAGAAATGTGTTTATACCCACCCAGCTTTCGGATCATTCAATGTAAATGCAACAGTTTATAAAGAAGATCATATTTTGTATAATGTATAATGTTAAGTTCTTAGTTCACCTTCATGTATTAATAGTCTCTCATCATTTTTTTAGCTGAAGTGTCTCTGACAATCCTGTAAAGGAATCTATGGCGTTATAGCTGAATTAATGTTCGTTTAGATTTGCTGGGTCCATGAACCTTTAAAATCTTTTGCAATTTTCTATATAGCACTGATAGATCTGTGCTATGATTGTTTCTCGAATTGTGATTGTAACAGAAAATCTGTTTGTGCGTTAGCGTGTACTAGAAATCATCAGTGTGCATTTGGGCAGGACAGTTATAATCCCGGTTCACGTGTCACACGTGTGAACAGCATCTTCAAGTTTATACTGCTTGGTGATTTAATGAGACTACTTTCAACGAATCCAACAAACTTGTGTACTAGATTCAACACCTAGACATTTTCTTAATCAAATTGAACCTGTTAAAAATAATAGACTCCTCCAAAATCTTTAAATTAGCAGTTATTAAACAGTTGATTAAAAAAACCTGATCTTCACCCTTTGTCATCTGTCAAACTGTAGGCCAGTTTCAAACCTCTCCTTTATCACTAAGCTCCAAGATGTTGTAGTTTATCCACTGAGCTCATATCTGCGTAGGAATCATATATATGAAATCATTCAATCAGGGTTTAGTTTTCATCACAGTACTGAGACAGCGCTGGTTAAAGTAGTAAATGACCTAATACTGGCCTGTGATCAGGGTTGTGTCTCCTTGCTTGTATCATGCAATAATATTGCTCTAAACAGAATGGAAAATGTTTTTGGAGTTCATGGCTCAGGTCCTATCTGGTTGATCGCTATCAGTTTATAAATGTTAATGGTGAGTTGTCTATTTACCTGTGGGTACAACTATAGTATTCATGGCATTACCTTCCGCTGCCATGCTGATGACATGCTGTATGTTTCAGAAAATCCAGATGAGAGATACCAGCTTAATGAAGTTGAGGGATATGTAAAGGACATTATATACTAGATGATGAGTAACTTCCTAATGAGAAGAATGTTTGCATTTGAATAAGAATAGAGTTTCCTTTAGTTTTGATATTACTTACATTGCTTCTTTTGGAATCGGTGTATGAGGAATTAGCTAAAGGAAGGACGATGCCACTGAACAAGCCATAATAATTAAACTAAGAATCTTAGAAGTAGATATTAGTG
Source organism: Pangasianodon hypophthalmus (assembly GCF_027358585.1). Taxonomy (NCBI): domain Eukaryota; kingdom Metazoa; phylum Chordata; class Actinopteri; order Siluriformes; family Pangasiidae; genus Pangasianodon; species Pangasianodon hypophthalmus. Next base: position 2,243,459 of record NC_069723.1, read on the forward strand.
GGAGAGAGAGAAATTTGCAAATTCAAATGATATATGTTGCTCTAATGCTGCGTTTGTGTGTGCAGGTGGTATTTTTGAGACACTGGAGAATGAGCCAATCAGCGTGGAAGAGCTAGCCTTTAAATTCGCAGTGACCAGCATCAACCGAAACAGGACATTAATGCCTAACACAACGCTCACCTACGACATCCAGCGCATCAACATGTTCGACAGCTTTGAAGCCTCAAGGAGAGGTAAATCGAAGTTTTGGAACAACAATATTTATTATAACATGCAACCATTCTGACATTCTTGCCAGAAATATTATTCGGATATCTTTTAAATAACTCTGTTTCAGGACTCATATCTTTTCTGGCTAGTACATTACATTTACATTAAAAGTACATACCCTATAGTAATTTTTTTCTGGCAATGCCCTCTTCTTGTTTATTGTAACTACTAATGCGAATTACCTGCATGTAGTTCACGCTTCCGAGTCCAAGATGAGCTTTTTCAATAGTGTCTAGACCACCACTTCTAAACACAAGCACTTGCCATTAAACATGAAAAAATCAGGGATAGAAAATGCGGACTGAAGAAGGAAACAGTGTTTTTCCCTTTTTGCTGTCAAATGTAACATGCAACATAAAAGCAGACTCTAATAAGAGTCTAGCATATTGCCAGAAGTCTATCAGTACTTCACAATGACTTCACTATGTGGTGACTTCACCCTTATGTTGCTCTCCTTTACCTCATAACTCCACCTTCACATCACTTACTTCACTCTAACTCCTCTCTCATGTCCTTTCAGCATGTGATCAGCTGTCACTGGGTGTGGCTGCAGTCTTTGGCCCCTCCCACAGCTCCTCAGTCAGTGCAGTGCAGTCTATCTGTAATGCACTGGAGGTTCCTCACATCCAGACACGTTGGAAACATCCGTCTATGGACAACAGGGACAGCTTCTACATCAACCTGCACCCAGAGTATGCCTCCATTAGCCGGGCCGTGCTTGACATTGTGCACTTCTACAAATGGAAGAGTGTCACTGTAGTGTATGAGGATGCAACAGGTAGGAGGCGTTTATCAGTGATAGAATCTATAAATAAAATTTTCGCAGGAGTGGGTGGGATTGTTCAGACTTTCTCTGTGTGTGCAGGGGGCAGGGGGGGGTGATTGGTAAAAAAATTCTGAATTAGTGACTGGGATTGGTCAAACTTTCTGTGAGAGCAGGTGGGATTGGTCAAACTTTCTGTTGGAGCAGGTGGGATTGGTCAAACTTTCTGTTGGAGCAGGTGGGATTGGTCAAACTTGCTGTGAGAGCAGGTGGGATTGGTCAAACTTGCTGTGAGAGCAGGTGGGATTGGTCAAACTTGCTGTGAGAGCAGGTGGGATTGGTCAAACCTGCTGTGGGAGCAGCTGGGATTGGTCAAACTTGCTGTGAGAGCAGGTGGGATTGGTCAAACTTGCTGTGAGAGCAGCTGGGATTGGTCAAACTTGCTGTGAGAGCAGGTGGGATTGGTCAAACTTGCTGTGAGAGCAGGTGGGATTGGTCAAACTTGCTGTGAGAGCAGGTGGGATTGGTCAAACTTGCTGTGGGAGCAGGTGGGATTGGTCAAACTTGCTGTGAGAGCAGCTGGGATTGGTCAAACTTGCTGTGAGAGCAGGTGGGATTGGTCAAACTTGCTGTGGGAGCAGGTGGGATTGGTAAAACGTTCTGTGGGAGCCAGCAGAATCGGTCAAGCTTCTTATGGGAGCTGGTTGGATTGGCTTTTATGTTCAATGTTATGTGGTAAACAGAATTATGGAGTTGCCATCTCTGAGAAGGGCATATGTGATGCACAAATTTGTCAAAAATAAAATCCTTAGAACACAACTGTCCTGCAGACAAAAGCTTCCCAAACTTGTTGCCTACCTTTGAATGAACAGGTCCTTAGTCGAAGCAAATGCGGTGTGCCATATTGTTGGGAGATCTCGAGTTCAAATCTTGACGATGCCACAGCCTTCCAGTGCTGGGAGTCCTAGAGAGCCTTGCTCTCTGGGTGGGAGGGATAGCGTTACAGTCCCCTCTCTCCTTTGCCAATCAAAAGGACAGTAGCCAATTGTGGGCATCTGTGAGCTCCTGTATGCAGAGGAGGGCAGTTAATGTTTTCCTCCAAGTGTGTCACACTGCCTGTTATGTAGCATAAGCAGCAGTTTGAATAGATGTGGTAGTTGGTTTCACATGCCTCGGAGAAAGCATGTGCTAGCCTTCACCCTTCCTGGTTGATAGCTGTTCTGTGATAGAGCTGGATGTTGGGTGGGAAGTGTCAGATGACCAAATTGGCAAGGAAATGGGGAAAAAAATCTCCATCCACCTAACAAAATTATGAGATCATCTATGCTGAGAAGGAAACAGGCAATGCTTACGTCAGATTTGACCACAATAAGGAACTGAGAAGGAGTGTGCAAATGCTGCCTATCTAAGGAACTGCCTTCCAGTTGGAATATGAAAATAAGTACATACATTGTTTGAAATTATAAAACAACAAGAGACAAGCAGACTAACTTACACATAGATGAGAACAATAATTAAGGGTTGTGGTTAGTATTGAGCTGAAGGAAGAGCCAAATAAGAAAGCAAAGGCATAGCAGAAGGTTGTGTAAGGTAAAAACCTTACTGTGTTTGCTTATTTGTTTTGAAGGTCTGATTCGTCTGCAGGAGCTGATCAAAGCTCCATCCCGTTACAGCATTAAGATTAAGATCCGCCAGCTGCCTGTGGGGAACAGAGACACCCGGCCGCTTCTCAAAGAGATGAAGAAGGGGAAAGAGTTCTGCGTCATCTTTGACTGTTCATACCAGACCACAGCCGAGGTGTTAAAACAGGTAATACACGCCAACACTCTCCTGAGCTCAGCACAGGTAACACGCTCAGAAAATATCAGGCTTCTGTGTACCCTGGAATGCAGCATATCCAGTATAAGTGTGAATTTATATGAATAAAATTTCTTTCTTTTTCTCTACAGTTACTTTCTATGGGCATGATGACTGAGTACTACCATTTCTTCTTCACCACGCTGGTAAGTCACATTGCCCAACTTTCAATTACACAATATCTTCTATCAGAAGTGTTAGATCCTCTCTTTGGGCAGAATCCTAACTGTAGCTCGAACTTGGCCTGTGTGTTATTTGGGATTCATCATAAGTAGCCATTTCTAGCACATTTGTTGACTCATAATTGCTTACTAGATTCTTAAATTTAAAACATTTTTGATACAAGACATATAAAAAGACAAACAAGACAGATACATTCCCTCCCTAATTGCGTAATTCAGCTAAATGTAACCACCAGGAAAGCCTTCAAGATTTATTGGTAACAGGACAAGCCGCATACTTTCCTCATAATACCTTGAAGAGGGAGAAAAAAAGAGAGGCTTCTGAGGGAGCGACTGTTTATAGCTGCTATAACGTAAGTGATAATGTCATGTAGGGCGAGTGGAGACGGATGCAAGTGCACTGAAAGTGTATTTATTGAGACGCAGGCAGACAAAATCCAAAACGTGAATCAAAACTCGTAACAGTAATCAGGCAAAGGTCAGGCGATCTACCAACGGCTATGGCAAGGATAATTCAAAACACGCGAACTAGGGAACAGAACAAGGTCAACAAAAAGGAAGTCAGAGAACACTGAACAAGACTCGGTACGAACTTCGCGAACCACAAAGACACACGGGGGCAGGGCGGGGTTAAATACACAAACTCATTAAAGGGTAAACGGAAACAGGTGTGAGAAATGAGGACACATGAGGGAGACAACCAATGACAGGACATGGGTGGAGACAGGACATAAACCAAAACAAAACACATGACATAAACACAAGACATAACACAGTAGCGCACACTGTCACGCTGAAATATTAATTATAAAAAAAACAAAAGCTAAGACAGGTCATTCTTTAATTAATAAAAATGGGAGTTTCCAAAAGGTTTGTGTGAGTTGCGTTTCCATCATCAACACATGATCATTTATTTATTATTAAAAAAAACGGACCCATACCTCGTACAAGGAAAAACACTTTTTTATGATTTTATTCTTTAAATTTTGAGTGTTTCTGTCTGGGTTAGAGAGTGTGACTCTGATGAGGTGTGTTGTGTTGTGTTGTAGGATCTGTACGCTCTGGATCTGGAGCCGTACCGCTACAGCGGCGTGAACATGACAGGTTTCCGCCTTCTGAACGTAGACGACCCTCAGGTGGCATCGGTGCTGGGGAAATGGTCTATGGAGAGAGTTCAGGGTCCACCGAAACTCGACAACGGCATAATGGAGGGCATGATGACGGTTAGAAATCATCTCCAAATGACCATCCTTTCATATATTTCACTTTTTGGATAAAAGTGTTTACAAGTCCTACTTATTTTACTGACTCCAGTAAATTGTGATCAGTAGAGATGATAACACATAACACACACAAGGCTATAATAATTGAGTCGATATGATGTGTTGATCATTAACATACAACATCCTGTACATAAGCATGAACATACACACTCAAATCGCTCACTATGCCCTACGTGATACCTATAATTTTAGTAGTGTACTCATTACTATATACAGTATAGTACCACAGTGCTGTTGAATTCTGGAATCTGATTGGTCAGAAGGCTAGACTAAAAAAATTATGCTGTTATTTAACAAAGAAATCGTATAAATGTCAATATGGTGAAGATTTCTGTTGGGAAACATTTATTTTAATATTTCTGGAAGGAGTCTCCAGTGTTAGCGGTTTGTAACAGTCAGTACGTTTTCCACCATGAGAGAGTCTTCAGAACGGGACTTTCTGCTTTCTAGTAACATAACAAACTGTGTTTTTTTGTCTTATAAACATCAAGTGAGGGAATGATGTTTATAGCTGCTATAATGTAAGTGAGAACAGAAACTCAGTTGTTTTGTGGACATTTCGTAACATTAATTCTAACTATAAACGGATAAAAAGTGTCATTGTAATTGTTGGTGAATTGCAGTAGTATGTAAACCACTTTGAGATGTGTTGGTATCGAAAAAAAAATCGGCTTCAAAGTGGTAACAAGTGCTTCGCTTCATCACACCACCCTGTTGTTGATTATTTTTCTACAACAGCACACCCACAAGTGTTTGATTCCCTACTTAACGCACCCTTCCTAAGGATACAGTGGGTGTATTTAAGTGTGTGCGGTTTCCTGATCAGCGTTTCCTGATTCCACTTGGCCCCTTAACAAACCTTTCATGATGCATGGCGATAACATGGATGTCACGAGTGTGTAAAAGTGTGTATTTTGTCTCTGCCAGACTGAAGCGGCTCTGATGTATGATGCCGTGTTCATGGTGGCAGCAGCGGCACAGCGAGCATCACAGATCACCGTCAGCTCGCTGCAATGCCACCGACACAAACCATGGCGCTTCGGCTCACGCTTCATCAGCACATTTAAAGAGGTGAGCGGTAGCTTCAGTGCAAGTCAAAGGAATTCATTATTAATTAATGATTACTAATAATCGTTCAAATGATTTCCCCAAATAGGAATAATGAGTGTTCCTGGATTGGGGGCGTCCACACTGGCTAAATACTGTCTCTGCTTGTCCTGTGATATTCATTTCTAATCACCCGCATAGGATTAATACATTCTGGGACTCTTTTTGTTGGAATCTCAGTCAGAAAGCACACCTCTAGTCCAGTCCTAAATGAATACAGAGCTCTGTTATGGTCCAAAAGTGCATAATTGGTCTCTGGGTAGGAGGGATGGCATTCCTCTTTGTCCTGTTGATCAGAGTGATAGTAATGAATTGCATACACAGTAAGCAGTAGTGCTTTCCTTCAAGTGTGTTTGCTCTTTCATGGTGCTGCATTAGGAAAGATGCAATGCGGAGTCGCCAAGTTTTGCAACAGAAGATTGTTCACTCTATCATCGAGAGACTGCAAGTACAAATCCAGATGCCATCTGTAGCCAGGAGTCCAAGAGAGCAAAACTCTGCATGTGTGTGTGTGTGTGTGTGTAAAGTACATATGAAGACAGGATTGAACTGGTTTCACGCTGCGGCATAATAAGGAGAGTAAATCTCCAAAGGGGGTCACTTCAGTTTTCCCAGAATTCCATGAAGTCAGTCAGTTCAGTTTGGAAGAGATCACTCAGCTACAGTGTATTATTAAAATGACTGAAATGTCGGTGTGTTTGCATTCAGTTCTAGAGAAACTGAAATGGGTTGAATTTGTGTCCATCAGTCTTTTCATTGTGTCCTGTTTTCATCTTCAGTCTCAGTGGAACGGATTAACTGGACAGATTGTCCTGAACAGGACAGACGGACTGAGGAAAGATTTCGACCTTGATATCATCAGCCTGAAAGAAGACGGCATGGAAAAGGTATATATACACACACGCACACACACAGACACACACACACATATATATACACACACTGTTAGAGCAAAGGCTGTGATTATCAAAGTAATTAGTAATCAAAGAATGATAACGTTATTACAATAATGACCTAATAATCACAGAGACGATGTTATTATTAATGATGATCATTATTACAGTCATGACCTAATTACTGCAGTGACTGTGATTACAGGGGCAATTTCTATATTACAGTGATGACCATTGTTACAGTGATAACTTTATTATTATTATTATTATTATTGCAGTGATGATTGCTTTACAGTAATGATGACCTCATGATTTGAGTTATGACCTAATCACTGCAATGATGCCTGCTACTACAATGATGATGTCATTATTATAGTGATGACTTTGTTGTTATAGCAATGATCTCATTATTACAATGTTTACCCAAATACTGTGATGACTGTTATTACAAAGATGACTTCATTATTATAGTAATAGTCATTACATTATAGTAATGTAATGATAAATACATTAATGACTTTTTACATAATGAAGGCTGTTATAATAGCAATGACCTCCTTATTACAGTAATGACCCCATTATTACAGTGTTGACTTTGTTATTGTAGTGATGACTTTATTACAGTGATGACTTCATTATTACAGTAATGATTGTTATTACAGTGATGATCTCATTAGTGCATCATTAACCTTATTAGAACATCGGTTCCATTAATACAGTAGTAACCTTTTTAATCATAGAAATGACTGTGTTATTACAGTGATGTTATTACTTTCTCAACCTTACTGGTACACTGAAATCCATATTACAGTAATGACCCTAATATTACAGTAATTACTTTATTATTGTCTCATTGGCAATATTATCACAGTGATGACTTCATTAGTGCAATGTTAAAGTGATTAGTACTAATATTTAGGTTATTGTTGTAGCAATTACATGAATTTAAAACAGTAATAGTCAGATAATTCCATTGACGACCTCATTATATATTAATTCTATGAACAAAATACCTTCATTTGACCTTCATTAATGGACGAATGTGGTATAAATGACTCATTATGTGTTTAGGGGTTTAGTAAAGTTAAGGGCTTTCTTAACAAACAATAATAATAATAATAATAATAATAATAATAATAATAATAGCTTGTATCAATTGCCTTTACTATTATTACATTAATTTACTTTTTATTAGGTTGTCAGTTATTTCACAGAATTTTTTCCCTCTTTCTCTGACTTTTCACAAGTCGGATGCTGGGCGCTTTCATAAAGTGTGGAAGAAGGTTTGTTTTCACAGGATGGCTTTCTTTCTTCCTCTCCAGCCCTTTATCCTTCCTTCTGCTTTTAATCCCTAAAGCTGGAAACTCAGAATTAAACAGAAATCCTACTGTACTGTACAGTAGTATAGTAGTTTGGGCTGTGACAAGCGCTTAGCTAGCTAGCTAAAATCACTTGATAAATTGTATGTATGAAAGGCGGTATATTTTTTAGCTTGTCACAAACATTTTATCTGTTAACACTGTGTCACAACTTCAATTTCATGGGCCAATTTGTACAAAAAAAAACACAGATGATTAAACTGTCTAAAGAAAGAGGAAGTGAACAGGTTAGCTTGCTAGCCACGTATGCTAAGTATGTAGTTTGTATGATTGGTGGTATTGTGCCTTGACAAAAAAATTAGGATGAGGGCCAAAGTTAGCACTTGTAGCTTTATTTACAGCTTCATTTTTATGAAGGATTAACATCAATCTCACTTGCAATAACTGAGTAGTATACACAGATAATTTACTTGTGGATTCATTGATTTAGGAAGGCTAGCTTAGAAAACCAAAGAACATTCGCCTTATTGAAACATCTTTAAATATTTTTTAATTTTATTTATATTTCCCTTGTATCTTTCCTCTGTATCTTTCCTAATGTTTTGCATTTTTTGCTTCCTCAATATAGAATTTTGCTAGAAATTAGCTTCAATATGTTACACTTTGTAAAATCTACTTATAGATAGTTTAAAATTGATCGATATTTAGTTTCATTTTTATATATAGATGTCGATGTTGATGTCCTTCAATATGTGTATTCCTGATCGTTAGATGAAAATGTAATACCTTATGACTTACTTTTTATCAGATTGGGGTGTGGAACTCTAACACAGGTCTTAACTTGACGGACAGCAAAGACAAGACGGGGAACGTTACGGACTCCATGGCCAACCGGACTCTGATCGTCACGACTATTCTGGTAACGAGTGTCAGGAAATTGTTTTAAGAGATATCCTAGCCTTAACTTAGAAATGCTCATTCCATTTGGTAGATCAGGGGTATTGGACTAAACTTCATGAAAGTCCAGTCACCTGACATTTCATGATTACAAAGGTCCAAGTCAAGGTTTTTTTAAGCAGGGGTAATGTACCTTTTGAGTTCCCCAGTCATACCTGTTCCAGAAAACAGTACCTGCTTTGTTTAACTGTGGCTAAGGAAGTAAAATTGGCACTGGTTCCTCTAATGGAAACTAGCTTAATGTTCCTTAAATCCTGAAAATATTCCTTGTTTTTTTTTTTAAAGCAAGAGTAATGCACCTTAGGGGAATCCCAGTCATACCTGCTCTGGAGCAAGAACTATAGCTAAGGAACTAAAATTGGCCCTGGTTCCTCTGGTGGAAACTAGCCTATCGTTCCTGACCTCCTGAAAATGTTCTTTGGTTTTTAATGCAGTGGAAATGCATCTAATGAGAAGCCCAATCATACCTATTCCAGAGAACAGTACCTTCTCTGGAACTAAAAGTATTGCTATGGAAGTAAATTTGGCCCTGGTTCCTTTGGTGGAAACTAACCTAAAGTTCCTGACCACCACAAAATATCCCTTGGTTTTTTAAGGCAGCGGAAGTGCACCTCATGAGAACTAGAAGATAAGAGACAAGATGACAGGAAAATAGAAAACAAAGAACTAAGAAATACTTGAAATATAGCTTCAAATTGCAGCAGCAACAATAGCGTGAACAATCAGCTTTGGAGTGTTATAGACAGAGAGCAGAAAACCAGACTAGTAAACAACATTTGAGAAATTAGGGAAATGGAGCCCCAAATTCCTTCTTATACTTGGGGGTCTTCCTGATGGCAAATGTTTTGAGTTTAAATACAAGATGGAAGGGATGGGGCAGCAAATAACATCATTGTTCTGGTTCAAATTGTTCACAAAATCCATTTTTTTGGTAGGAAAACCCATACGTGATGTATAAGAAATCGGACAAGCCGCTGTACGGGAACGACCGCTTCGAGGGTTACTGCTTAGACCTGCTGAAGGAGCTCTCCAACATCCTGGGATTTTCCTATGAAGTCAAACTTGTCTCGGATGGCAAATATGGTGCCCAGAACGATAAGGGGGAGTGGAATGGCATGGTTCGAGAGCTCATAGATCACGTATGTTTCACAAATGAAACATTTATATCATAACAGAGTGAATATACAAATTTTGTATACAAATATACAAACAAAAAAAAAAAAGATGAAGGGTACCAATGACAGACCATGACAGCTACTGTTATGGTAAAAGTTCTGAAGTGGAGAAGATGACATCATCAGACGAGCCTGAGCCAAACATACATGAGCTACGCCCTAAACCTCCACGCTGCTGTACTGATTAGTGAAAATAGTTTGCCATCTGTGGTAACCTATAGCGTGGTAATAAATTGTGTGATACTACATGTTATTTGGTTTGGTATATATTAGTGGATCTGGATGGCTCATGATAAGCACGATGCTAAACACCACACGGGAAATAGTATGTGCCAAACGGGCTATGTCCATGGTAGTTGAAACCTAGTTTTCCACTTATGATACCTTGCTATGGTGTCAAGTAAAAAACAGTCAAGTAAAATGCAAATGTTGGAATGGGGCTCCAGGCAGTAGCTGGAAAATATTTGTTTTAGATGCTAACAGTTCATCTGGTTAGCTAGCTAACAACTGCTTACTAATTGTATGCATCATAGTTTTGCATACTGTTTGGCCATACAGTTTGGTAAGAGCTGGCACTTTTTTGATGATGTCATCTTGTTGCTCCTGTTTAGGATATTTACCAAAATGGCAGGTGATGAAGGAAAATCATAATGTTTCCAAAAATCTGCCTACAATTTTTCGCAATAATGTTTTGTTTTGTCCTGCAGGTGGCGGATTTAGCTGTGGCTCCACTCACCATTACCTATGTCAGGGAGAAGGTGATCGATTTCTCCAAACCATTCATGACCCTGGGAATCTCCATCCTGTATCACAAACCCAACGGCACAAACCCAGGCGTCTTCTCCTTCCTGAACCCGCTCTCCCCTGATATCTGGATGTACGTCCTACTCGCCTGCCTAGGAGTCAGCTGCGTCCTTTTCGTCATTGCCAGGTAAGGACAGCTTTCAAAAACTCAAAAGAAATCCTGACCGGTTACTGTGGTTAAGATTAGGGTTAGGTGTAGGTGTAGCATAGCCTTAATTAGCCATATTATTAATTATGTCAGTGGATGGTCCTCAGAAGGATAGTAAGACAGAGTGTATGTGTGTATCGTGTGTAGGTTCACACCTTATGAATGGTACAATCCTCACCCCTGCAACCCTGACTCTGATGTGGTGGAGAACAACTTTACACTAATCAACAGCATGTGGTTTGGTGTTGGAGCTCTAATGCAGCAAGGTAGGACCTTCTTTTTAAATTCTATTAAACTATTTGGAGCATCTGACATACAAGTCCATCATGGCTTCTTTTGATCCCATCAATTCCACTCCACTGATCTTCTCAACATGAGAGAATTCAACAGTATGCTACCACTACCATGTTTCACCATGGTGACGGTGTTCTCAGGGTAAAGAGCGTGAATACTTATGCAAGGCACTGTATAGAATCAGCATACTATATCTAGTGTCTGTGATCTTTTTTTTTTTTGCCTCCCCAGGTTCAGAGCTGATGCCTAAAGCTTTGTCCACTAGGATTGTTGGGGGCATCTGGTGGTTTTTCACACTTATCATCATCTCATCATACACGGCGAATCTTGCTGCATTTCTCACCGTGGAGCGCATGGACTCACCCATCGACTCGGCTGATGATCTCGCCAAACAAACCAAGATTGAGTATGGAGCCGTGAGGGATGGCTCCACCATGACCTTCTTCAAGGTGAGAACACAGAGCAGGTATCTGTTCTCCTCTTAAAGCTCCATGTTTTGTATGACACACTAACAATTTCTTTCTGTTGTTCACCAGAAATCGAAGATCTCAACGTATGAGAAGATGTGGGCCTTCATGAGCAGCCGTAAGAACACAGCTCTGGTGAAAAACAACCGCGAGGGAATCCAGCGTGTGCTAACCACCGACTACGCACTCCTGATGGAGTCCACCAGCATCGAGTACATCAGCCAGCGCAACTGCAACCTCACGCAGATCGGAGGCCTCATTGACTCCAAGGGCTATGGAGTGGGAACCCCAATTGGTGAGAGAAGGAACCCGCATTTACAAATTAGTTTATTTTGCCTTGAGTTTCTCAAAGGTGTCTGGTTACTGGTAACTTTGTAAATGAATATAGAACCTGATTTGTCTTCCTTCATTTATCTGTTACCAAAAACCTCTAACCAGGTCACGTGGCCCATAAATTATTTTTTGCAGTAAATAGGTTTTGATGGACATCTTATGGACATCTTATGGACATCATTTGGCTGATGCTTTCTTTTATCCAAAACAACTTACAGTAGAGTCAGGAGACAATTGTGCAGTTGAGGGTTAAGGGCCTTGCTCAAGGAGCCAGCAGTACCAGCTTGGTGATGCGATTTGAGCTCACAAACAGTAGAGCAAAGCCTCAACCAACTAAGCCACCATGTCCCCAAGATCACGTTTCCTTCAGTAGCTTATCAAACTAACGCAAATTTCCTTTAAAATTTTGTAGTATCTATGATGTCAGGGTGGAGCAGCTAGGAATGAGGATCACCATATTAACCAGAGCATAATGCTAGCGGTATAACTATAAAATAAAGCAGATAAATAAGGTAACACCTGTTAAAAAATGATTGCATGTTTTTTTTGCACAGGTTCCCCGTACCGCGATAAAGTGACGATTGCCATTCTGCAACTGCAGGAGGAAGGAAAACTGCACATGATGAAGGAAAAGTGGTGGCGAGGAAACGGCTGTCCGGAGGAGGACAGTAAGGAGGCGAGTGCTCTCGGTGTCGAGAACATCGGCGGCATCTTCATCGTCCTCGCCGCTGGGCTTGTACTCTCTGTGTTTGTGGCCATTGCCGAGTTCGTTTACAAATCACGCAGAAATCTTGATGTGGAGGAGGCAAGTGTTGGGCAGTGCGAGTGGCACAACAAGTACTGACCACAACGGATGACTGATAGGGATAAATAATATTTTCAGACTTCACAATATATCATCACAGCCCTAATTGCAATGGTACATTAGGAATCTTTGACCAACTTTGGAATGGAAAAAAGACCCTCACTCAAAGGGAATTAGTGGTAACGTACTTCAGTGCAACAATCACAGAAGTATTCTTTTCGTAACAGTCACATTCCTGTACTTTCCTTTTCTTTTTCTGTGCCCTTTGCAGCACAAAATGTCCGACTCTTCACCTTTATATGTACAAATAATAACTCCTACGTCCTATGTAGTCCAACAGGGAGCCATCTGGGATTCAATCTCTAGTCCTTTATACTGGAAGTACATTACAAATAATGGCTTTTATGTCTAGTGGGTCATATTCATGAGTTGAGGTCCATGTGTATAGTAAGGATTTAATACTGAAATCACACACATCTCAGACTTGAAGGATTTAATACTGAAATCATGTCTCAGACTTGCGTTTCTTGTGTGATATCGTCTTGAGCAAAGAATCCAGCGACACTGTTTGACAGTTCGATGTAACCACAGTATGCCCTGAAATTCACTGAAATTCATATTTTGGGTTGTAAATACATTCAGAAAGATTATGGGATGTTATTTGTAGTCAATATTAAATACATAACTATGACTTTGTTAATTGTATTGTTTAAAGGCATTGGAGTAGGTGCTATTGAAAAACCCCTGGCTTGGAAACCTCTACTGGGAGCCCAGGAAACTGAATATGAGGAACTCATTTCATATTCTCTACATAAACACTGATGTACCTTTTTCACTCTGAATATTGTTCCACGTGTCTAACAGGAAGCTCTTTGGGATTAAATCACTATTTATTACTATAAATTGAAAAAAAAAATGCAATTGTTGGAAAGTTGCTGTGGTATACGAGGAATAAAACACTTCGGGGTACGTGCTGTTATTGGAGAATAATAACCTTCGGGGTGGTATCAGTATCTCCACTTCATCACAACACCCACCGTTGCTTATTTTCCTATAACAACACACCCACGAGTGTTTTATTCTTTAGAAAGTTCATTTCAATTGCGGATTGATTGGTCGTGAGGTGAAAAGTGCTTCACAGAGACTTTACAACCGCGATGAACAGAAAAGCATCTCAAAACTCACAACACGTCGAACCTGGAGGCGGACGGGTGCAATTCATGTTGAAGTACACTAACTACCCAGTAAAATAAAAGCTTTTATGCCCTGTATACAAGACAACAAGGCAATCGACATTCAGCTTCCTGTGAAAGAAAGGTTCCAACTCACCGTTTATTGGTTGTGGTATTGAATCATTGGTCGAAATTTACATGCACTACATAGTGAGATATTCTTTTTTTATACCCTATATAGTGCACTTTTTCTCAATAGGAAGTCATTCAGCATCCGGTTTTCTAAATAAGAACACGACATGAAATAAGGTATGAAATAATACTATAAGCCACGGAGAATACTATAAGCTCTAAGCGGAGTAGTTTAATTTCTTTTATTATTTTATAAACGTGTTTGTGTTAGTTTTTCCTCTTTTAAGCCTGTGAGCTGAACTGAGATGCTTTTTTTTTTTTTTTTTTTTTTTAAAATACTTTAAATAGCAACCATTATGTATTTTAATTATTGATTTCTAATCTGTCATTGAGCTTTAGTACTGGTTCATTACATGATTTAAATATGAAAGCATCTTGTACGTCCTCTTTTACTCCTATCTGATTTTATATCGTTTGACGTTATTGAAAACAATAACCGTCTATTTCCTTGGGTCATTGTTTCTTACTGCTAATTTTCTTTTTAAAACAGAGAGAGAGAGAGAGAGAGAGAGAGAGAGAGAAGAAAGAGAAAAGACAGTCTGGGCTTTGGAATTTAGAGAGACAGTGAGAGAGAGAAATTGAGAGAGAAAAACACAGAGAAAGGAGAGAGGACATCTGGCTGCGCAACGAGACCTTAAACGTTCGGGTTTTGATGAATTCAGGACCGAAACCTTGTTCTTTAATCTCCTGAAGCCTTAATCAAGTCTTTCATCACAAACTGGGATTAGAATCTGAAGCCGGGGGGGGATTAAAGAAAGTGACCTGGAATCAGCCTCCTCCTCCGATGAGCTGCGCAGAGCTGAGTAATAATAACACAATGTACCGAGGTTGTGTGTGTGTGTGTGTGTGTGTGAGGTTGGGAGTTTATTAAAAATGAAACACAGTGTGTGCAGCGTGTGTTAAACCTCGACCTTTAGCTCATTGTATATTTATTGTTTTTGGAATAACACTCTGGAATGGCGCAGGATCCATCTTTTATTGATGTTTATACCACAGCGCGCTTTCATTCTCAGTTCTGATTGGCCAGGAGATGTTGATTCATTTTCTATAACGGCAGCTCTGACAGTTTCCATAGTAACAGTTTAGTCACAGGGACTGGTATGTTGGATGATCTATATAATCTAAACGTAGTAATAAAAAAAATTTAAAAAATAAATAAATAAATGTGTTGTTATTAAGAAAATATATATTGGCTGATATGGTTTCTTGAGATGTTTATGGAAGGAGTCTCCTGTTTCAGAGACGGATAAAATCGAAGGTTGCTGAGGGAACGACTTTTTTTTTTTTTTTTGATAGCTGCTATAATGTGATAAACAGGAACTAACTTCTCTCACGGATGTTGCACAACATTATTCCGAAGAAGACACTATTCTGATTGTGTTCCCAGTAAAGTGGACGGTGAGTGTATATACACACACACACACACACACACACACACACAGATATACACACACAGATATACACACACAGATATACACACACAGACATACACACACAGATAGACTGAGACATGGGGTAGATAAAAAAGATAGACAGACAGTTTATACATAACTGTTTATTCCATATGACATGGAAATGGTGTCTTGCTAAAAACAGAGGCACTTCATCATTCATCATTCATCACACACACACACACACACACACACACACACACACACACACAACTGTAAAACCCGCTTCATGAAGAGTCCTCTCTCATCTCCCTTCGACTCCGAAGTACATCTGGAAGATTTGAGCGCAGCCTCTCTCGCTGAGGAACTGGAAGAGCTGCCCGAGGTCCATGTGGTTCCCTCTGTTCCCGTGAGGATCGAACGCGGCCTCCTCGAAGCCGTCGAATCGGCGCAGCGACTCTGCGCTCTGATTGGCTGGGTCCAGTGGGACGTCCTCTCTGTGACGGATCATGATGCGCTTCCAGGTCAGGACTTTCACCCTGCACACATCGTACGCAACAAACATCAAACATCAAGATCTTGCTTCGAATGTGTACACCTGCAGCACAACCAGAGGAGTTCACACAGAGCACAGACGCTATAGAGATACCAATTTTTTCCAAAAGTTAGCATGCTAATTAGCTAGTTTTGCAGAAATGCCTTCTGGGTAAGTACTGAAGTCTGGTGAATCGATCACACGATGGACAAAGGGACGTGTTGGTAACCAGCCGGACAAAAAAAAAAACATCTGGACAGACTTAAGGATTAAAGCGCCGCTGCATCACTCTCTTTAGATGGAGATGAAGCAAGGGATAAATCCCTCTGCTCCACTCACTATCAGCAGGTGTTCGAACAGCATTGTGGGAAACATATTAAACAACAGAGATGAGTCTGGGTGATAAATGACCTCTAACACACACCTGGCCCAGAATTCCTCACAGGCGGCCTGTAGACCCTCCACACACACGACCCCCGGCTTCCCCGGCATGCTGAAGCCGGTCAGCTGCAGCTCTTTGGCCCACTCCAGGATGTTCTTCCTCTTGCTCTTGTTGTAGATATGATGGCTGTAGATCCACAGTCTGGTGAAGGTCTCGGCGCTCGGCGCCTGCGCTGCTCCTTTCGCTCCGTCGTCGTCCCGCTCCAGGTATTCGTGTGTGTGATCTCTGAGCCAGTCGACAGCGGACAGCACACACACTTCGCCCGTGCAGCTCTCGCGCAGGTACGAGCGCAGATCGGAGACGAGGCAGGCGTGCTGCACCCGGCTCAACTCGCCACATCTACGACAATAAACGGCATGTTACGCTTTACTACATTAACAATATGCCAACGGATACACGCGTCTTTTAAATCCGTACATGTGAAGTGTTGCGGTACAAATCCTAGTCAATGAGCCGTTACTATAGAAACCAAAATGTATCATTTGCAGCCGCACTGCTGTCACAGCTGCTGTTACAGTATAGAAAATTAATCAGCACCTTCTGACCAATCAGAATCCAGAATTCAACATCACTGTGGTATAATAAAGAAATAGTTTTTGATACATAAATCACAGGTGAAAGAAATGTGGAAGTTTTTATACCTGACTACGATCTCGGGCAGCACTGATGGATAGTCAGATGGGTACGTGCACGAGAGTGAGACATCCACCTGCACGTGAAATCAACATCGTAAGAGATAAACGATAAAATCAATACATGGCGTCTTGTATATATGTATATATATCTTTATACACTATATGGTCAAATGTTTGTGGACACCTGACCATCACACCCATATGTGCTTCTTCCCCAAACTGTTGCCACAAAGTCAGAAGCACACAGTTGTATAGAATGTCTCTGTTTGCTGTAGCATTACAGTTTCCCTTCACTGGAACTAAGAGGCTGAAACCTGTTCCAGCATGACGATGCCCCTGTGCACAAAGCGAGCTCCATGAAGACATGGTGTGTGAAGGTTGGAGTGGAAGAACTCGAGTGTCCTGCACAGAGCCCTGACCTCAACCCCACTGAACACCTTTGGGATGAACTGGAACACTGACTGAACCCCAGACCTCCTCGACATCCCAACATCAGCGCCTGACCTCACTAATGCTCTTGTAGCTGAATGAACACAAATCCCCACAGCCACGCTCCAAAATGTAGCGGAAAGACTTCGCAGAAGAGTGGACTTTATTGCCATCGTGCTCGTCATCTTGTAGATTTTTAACTAGCTGAGCCGGGTCTCTGAGTCGTATAGCTGCATTGCATTCTGGGACTTTGAGTCCAACGTTTGCACTCCACAAGATCTCCACTACTTCTACACTGGATTTCTCTTTAATATGATGCTGCAAAATGGTGAGTGAGGAAAGAAACTTGTTTTTAAGGAGCTAGCCGTGATGTTTTCGATGTTTGACGTCCTATTAAACTTTGCTAGCAATGCCGAAGTCCCCCCGTGACGTCAGTGCGGCACACAACCACTAACTTCTCACAGGAAGAACGAAAACGCAGCACCAGCCAACAAACCCAAACAAACACATCACAAATCTCTCAATCCAAGTCTATGTGGTGTGTTTCAGGATGGAGTTTGACTTTAATCATTGGTTTATATATGGATATATTAAAAAGTGTGTTTAGTTCACCCCAGTGTGTGTCCGGATCTTGACGCAGAGTTCAGGTCTGGTGTTTGAGGGACAGTCCGCTGTTCCTTCCACGTAAGCCCTGAGCTCTGCGTACGCCACCGGCTCCACCTCCAGCTCCTCCTGGCTGGGAAACATGCTCAGCAGCAGCTCGACTTCAGCCAGCTGAGCCTCTGCATGCTCAGTCTGAGCCATTCTCACTTCCTCCTGACTCTCAGCTGCAATCTGATCTAATCTGATCTCTCACTGCTGATGTATCACAGAGAGAAGAAACAAACACCACCGACATGTTGTGTCATGTAACTCTGAAACAGCATGAACACAACACCAGCATCATTTAATCACTTAATCTGTCCAAATTGTACAAATCTTAAACTGTTGCTCCCAAATAATCACGCTTGGGAAATGCGCATGCGCAGTCAGTCGTGTAGTAAACTGGCTTCAACTATTTTTGTTGCTACTTCCGGTCACAAAATAAGCTGCTTTATATCAAACTAACACTAAATAATAGGCAATTTTGTGAGCTCTTAATTAAATTAAACATTTAAATAACACTAAGAATAGTCTGCATTTTATAATTTTATAATTTTTTAATTTAGAGCTGTTTAATGAATCATTAGCATGCGCGAGCTGCCTAGCGACCGGTACAACAGGATTTCCGGTCACAAAAAAAACCAATGTTACGTTTCAAAATCAGTTATTCAGCTCTCAAATAAACACAAAATATCACCAAGTGTACTTAATATTTTCAGAATTTAGAGTTACTTGATGAGCATTTTATTATTAGCCTCAGCTAAGTATTTTTTTTAATACGTGGCTATAGCAACGGTCACTACTTCCGGTCACAAAAAAAGTAACGTTATGTCTCAAAGAAATAAAGTTAATAAAAAAATCATGTCGTAATTATATAAAACACATAAACACTTTTTTTAGAATTTAAAGCTATGTATATTTTTAGAATTATATTTAAAAAATAATTCTCGCCAGTGACTTAGTATGAAGCGAGTGACATTAGCAACGTGTTTCCGGTCACAAAAAAGCAACCTTAAATATCGTTAAACCTAGATAATTAAATGATTCAAGAACTTTTAAGAAAATATCTAAATATAAATTAAAACATTTTAAAATCACGTGGTTACAACTTAATATATAAAATTAAAAAATCACAAACGCGAGTTTGACGTGTACCGGAAGCACTCAGCAAATTCGGTTGCGTTTCAAATACAATCGTATTCCAGACACAGGGCACTATTTAGGGTGAACGAGCGGTCAGTTTGTATGCTATGGATTGCGCCTAGGTAGGGAATGATGACGTATTTGGGCTTGAGCCGCAGTAAGCGTGTAGTTTAGCAGCTGTTGCTACTCCTGAGATTAACACGAAATTGGTTCATTAAATGGTTTTGATACACGGATTTGTATCTGTTACAGGATCATGTAATTTGAGATTATAAACTCTATGAAAAGAAAGAGCGAGACTACAAAACTGTGTAAACTTCACTGCTGTTAGCTAGCGAGGTAAGCATGATGTTAGCATATATATATATGTATATATGGGATACAATTATTATTATTATTATCATTATTATTATTATCATTATTATTATTATTATTATTATTATTATCATTATTTGTTAAATGAAGTACTTTTACTTTTGAGCTAATGGTCATTTCAGCTATCTTTATTCTTGGAGCAGGTAAAGATATTTATAAGTATTATTTATACTTTTATTTTTTACATTTTTTATTTATTTGTTTTATTTTATTTTAAAATGCAAATTCAATAACACAATTTTTAGATTTTTTTTTCTGGACCACACTGTTATCTAATAAACTTGTGAATTTGAATTGGAGCTTCTCCATTTCCATTTCTTCATGCAAATAAGTAATTAAATATGCATCAATTTGCATAATGAATCAATGACGTCATAACGGGCACATAGTGCACTACAGAGGGTGCATAAGGAGAAGGGATCAGAGTCCTGAATGACCGAAATGGTGTCATTTTTGTCTTATGCTAATTTTTCCTACTCATTTTTTTTGTGCGCTGTGTGTCGTGCGTCTGCACAGGAAGTGTGTATCACAGCGTAACGTTTCAGACGTCTATCGATGGGGAGGAGACGAGCCAAAGACAGAGGCAGGAGTCCTAAAGAGGACAGCTCTGTAGATCTGACGGGTGAGTGACACCAGCCGCCCTCATATACTACACTCTTACTTCCTGAATCAGGTCATGTGACCCGTGTGTGTGTGTGTTTAGGTGTGACGTGTGTGCACATCCGTAAAGGAACAGACCCGAGCTGGCTGAGGAAGACGAGCCTGGACAAGAGCTGGGCCACATGCGAGGTGTGTGAGGTGGAGGAAGAGACCGAGACCGAGACCGAGACTGAGAACGAAGACGGACGAGACGCGCCTGCGATATGGATGTGTCTCAAATGCGGACACAGAGTGAGTGATGATGCGTGTGCACTAGGGTGCAGTGTGCAGGATCCAGTACTTGGCATGGCTCCTTATTGCATATTTAGTTCACTTTATATCATTATTTCATACTTTATGCCCTTATATAAGGAGTAGGGGACTCTAAGTAGGGTCCAGTAGCCCTTACTATATACCCTATGTAGTGCCCTTACATATGGAGAAGGGAGTTGAACCCTAGCTGGAGATGCTGATTCTGAAATAGCTCCTTATTACACATCTAGTTCACTACGTAGGGTGCTTGAGCCATTATATCATACCTTATGCCCTTATATAAGGAGTAGGGCACTCTAAGGAGGGTTCACTTGCCCTTATTATGTACCCTATGTAGTGCCCTTACATATGGAGAAGGGAATTGACCCATAGAGGGGATGCTGATTCTCAAATATCTCCTTATTGCATATTTATTTCACTACATAGGGTGCTTCAGCCATTATTTCATACCCTACATAGTGCCCTTGTATAAAGAGTAGATCGGACACTACATAGAGACAGTAGCCCTTAATTCATTCCTTACTGCATATCTAGTGCATTACATTCAAACCCTATAAAGTGTAGGAAGTATAAAGTATAAATACAGTGTAGTAGCCCTTATTCTACACCCTACATAGTGCAAAAGAGTAAGAAGATGAACTCTTTATCACTCTTTGACACATAGGGCGCTAGTTACCATTACTTCATAGGCTGTGTAGAGAGATATTTAGTGTAGAGAGATATTTAGGATTGGGCCGTGGTGTAGGGAGCTAGTTCCCAACTGGAGAGCTAGTGTAACTACAACAAGTTTACTTCTTCTTCCTCCTATGTAGTGGATTTGTTTAGGGTGTAGTGAGCTGAGCATATTATTGTACCTCTAACACAGGGTGAAGAAGGCCACTATGTGTATCACCCTGTGTAGTGCACTTCTCTAGGGAGTAGGGAGCTAAATCTGAAATGTGACATCTAGTGCACTAGGTAGTATTAAAACCTTTATTTATTTTTATAGCAAAAATCCCAAAATTCCTGGATGCGCTTGGTGTATTGGAAGAACAGAGTGAAATTCCTGACACCTAATGAATCATCCAGGAATGAATCAAGTAGGAATGAATCATCCAGGAAAGAATCATGTAGGAATGAATCATCCAGGAATGAATCAAGTAGGAATGAATCATCCAGGAATGAATCATCCAGGAAAGAATCATGTAGGAATGAATCATCCAGGAATGAATCAAATAGGAATGAATCAAGTAGGAATGAGTCATCCAGGAATGAATCATCCAGGAAAGAATCATGTAGGAATGAGTCATCCAGGAATGAATCCTCACTTATTGTGAGTAGTAAACGAAAGCCAAACTGAACACCGCTAGTATCGCTCTGTTAATGTGTATAAAAGAGTGTGTGTGTGTGTGTGTGTGTGATGTATTTTTATGTGTTCAGGGTTGTGGGAGGTTCTCGGAGAACCAACACGCCATTAAACACTATGAGACGCCGCGTTCAGATCCGCACTGCCTGGTGCTCAGCCTGGACAACTGGAGTGTGTGGTAAGAACAATTTTTAATTGCAACTGTCATAACGTTTTTGAGCAATTAAATGGTACGTATTACAAATTGATAGTTAGCTATCGCTAGCTAAACTAGCTAGCATTTTTTCAAATTTTTCAGAATTAGCATCTAAAATCATTTAGAACCTTCTGGAAAAAATGCCTGAATTTTATGTATGAAAGCTAAAACAAACCCCGTGATTTTTGTTTGTTTGTTTGTTTTTTTTTTTTTACTGTAAAGGTGTTACATCTGCAATGACGATATCCACTACTCCAGCACGGGACAGCTGGCTCAGCTCATCTCCAACATCAAGAAACAAATGCTGGGCGAATCCAGACACAAAGCCGCCACGAGGAGTAAGTGCTTTATGTATGGGTTCATCGAAGTGTTTCACAAATTTTTAACCAAACTTCTAAAAATTGCTGAAAAAGGAAATTGTAAATAGTTGTTGAAAGGAAATTGTAAATAGACAATGTCCTAAAACAGAGTGTAGTTACGGGCTTTGTCTCAAACCACATGCCAGGTTAGAATCATACTATACTGCATGTTATCATAGTTACGTACAATAGATGGCATGAAATCTAGCAGTTTGGTATGCGGTTATAAACTGACTATAGCTACTTGGTAACCCCGAAATGCATCAGTGTTGCTGCTAAATGCTTGGGAACATAAAACCCTTCAGACTTTACAAAGCCCTTTCCAAATTTGCAAAGAAGGAATCTAGGAACCTGGAAAATTTGTTCCCTGGGAACATTGTGGCCTAGAAATGTAGGGTCTTTTCCAAATTTACAAAAATGAATGTAGGATCCTTTATGAATTTACAAAGAATCAATATAAGGCCCTAGAAAGATTAAGATTATTTATTAAACTTTATTGTAGTTGTGCAGAGTACGAGTACAGAGCCAATGAAATGCAGTTTTTCTCATATCCCGTGTTGTTAGGAAGCTGGGGTCAGAGCGCAGGGTCAGCCATGATACGGCGCCCTGGAGCAGATGTGGTTAAGGGCCTTGCTCAAGGGCCCAACAGCAGCAGCTTGACAGTGCTGGGGCTTGAACCCCCTGACCTTCCAATCAGGATCCCAGTGCCTTAACTATATTCTTTATTATTCCTTAATATTCCCTGGGAATATTGTGCCTTTGAAATGTTCAGGCCCCTGGAATTTGGAACACGGAGCCATTTTCAAATTTACAATAGAATACAAAAGAATCAATGTACATCCCTAGAAACTTCCGGACCTGGGAACACTGTGTCCTTGAAACATTGGGCCCTTGAGACAGAGAGTCCTGTGGGCACTATGGGGTTTGGGAGCACAGGGTTGTGCTTTCAAACTCGAATACAATATGGCCACCATCAGCCAATCAGCTAACAGCAGGCATTTGACAGGGTTAGCATTGAGGTAATATGTTCCTCTGTGGTCTCTTTAGTGTCGTATACAACTTGGTGAGAACTGGCCTCTACTTGCGAAGGGTGCTTGGACCCCGCAACTCGCAGCTTGCACCTATATTTCTTAGTAAATCACATTCCTATAAAACGTCATGTAGAATTTAATTGCAGCTATATTTTTATAGTAAACACATTCCTATAAAACATCATGTAGAATTTAGCGTAAGGATGCATATCAGCGTAAATGTGTTCCTAGCTAGGATTCCACTGACTGTGAGTTGTTTCTAAAGGCACTTCTCTCAAAGAAGAAGCGAAGGAAGAGAAGAACACTTCAAGTGACACCGTGCAGGAAAACGAGGTTGAAAAAGAGCAGGAAAAGAAAGAAGAGCAGAAAGAAAACAAGAAGTGCGTGAAGCAAAACGGCCAAGAAACACAATCCAGCACCGTGCCTGTGCGAGGCCTCAGCAACCTCGGCAATACGTGTTTCTTCAATGCTGTGCTGCAGGTCTGCAGATATTTATACTATATTTTATATATATTTATGTTTCTTTGTAAGGATTTTTACCACATTGAACAGTTGAACCTCATACTAAGACAAGCAGTGTGGTAAGTAGCATGTCCTAGCTACTTATAATACTAGCGCTTATGCTAACAAGAGAACTTATGAGAAGAGTGAGTAAGTACACATACATGCTTATGCTATGTATGCTACTGGTAACGGCTATGCTAACACATGTCTTGTGTGTTGCAGAATCTATCGCAGACTTGGCTGCTGCGTCAACTCCTCAGTGATTTCAGGGACGAAGAAAAGAGTGTGTTGATCACACCATCGTCATCCTCCGATCTAGTACGTCCCACACTTCCTACACTCCTTCCATGCAGGGTTAAATATCCACCATGTTTACAAGATGATTCCACTTCGGCGTTGTGGTGGTGTTTACCGCCTCAGAAATTAACAGTTAGCAGTTGATGCTAAGTGTAATTACAGTGTGATTTTAGTCACAGGGAGGCTTTTCAGAGTAGTTTATCAGCATATCTGAGGAAAATGTCGACGTTCCTGACAGCTTCGTCTGGTTTCCGATGTCGTCATACCTGTACATTGTCTGTATAAAAGATTTTGGAAGCTAGCTCAGGCTGTTATTAGCTTTTCGCAGTTGCCTAGCAACAGTATTCTCAAATGTGAAAATTGGGACCTGGGAACATCATGCCCTTGAAATGTTGGGGTTTTAATAAGACAGGGCTCTGGAAGTGTAGGGCTGTTAAGAAAATGGCAGAGGGAACACACAAAATTATAAAATTGTAAATCTCTTTAACAGCTAATTCAAGTGTGATTTTTGTTGTTTTTTCTCCCTTTTTCTTTCCCCCCTACACAGGAAGTCTTTGAGAGAACTGTTGCTAGGCAACCACGAAACACACACACGCAAAGCAAAGGCTAATAAATGACCCTTTTATACAGAAAACGTAAAGGTACAAACCAGACAAAACTGTCAGGAACATTGACATTTCTCTCAGATATGTTGATAAATTACCAAGAAAAGACTCCGTATGACTAGCATTAACCGCTAACTGTATTCCTGAGGAGGGAAATTAAGAAATTAGACTTTGAGATTTGTGGGGAAAAAATATTTCTGTTCATTTCTGCTCTTCGTTTATTTGCTCTTTGTTTACTCAAGAAGGTATCATGAACAGCTTGCTAATAGCTGAATTAGCTGAACAGGAAAAACTCTAAAGTGTGTCACCTGTAATTCTTTTCTTGTGTGTGTGTGTGTGTGTGCGCGTGTGTTTTTACCTCAGGATCCTTTGCAGGTGCGGTTGCCGAGACCCGGCTCTCTCACGCTGGCCATGTGTCAGCTCCTCAATGAAATCCAGCAGACCAAAAAAGGCGTGGTGACGCCGCGCGAGCTCTTCACACAAGTGTGTAAAAAGTACGGCTTGGAGAAACTAGCGTCCATTTCAGTGCAGTTAGATAAGGCTAGTTTGTGGAAATAGCTTGATTTGTTTGTGTGTGTGTGTGTGTGTGTGTGTGTGTGTGTGCGTGTGTGTGTGTGCAGGGCAGCAAGATTTAAAGGCTTCCAGCAGCAGGACAGTCAGGAGCTCCTGCGCTACCTGCTGGACGGAATGAGAGCCGAGGAGAGCGTTGTACGTGTGCTAATGCGAAACATTCAGCTAGCTTAAGCGACATTCTTGATTGAGATCCCATTCTCATAACTAGCATGTTAGCACAAGGTAGCCTCTTTTGAGGCGTCTTGTCTTGTTTCCAACAAACCATGAGAAACTAGCTAGAGAAATTTATATTTATATTGGCTAAATGTATTTAAAAACAAGCGTTTATTAGCACTTCTCCATTTCAGCTAATAGCTGTGCTAGCAACACTAGTACACTTCCCTGTGCTGTGTGCACTAATGCTAACGTGTTATCCACAGAGAGTAACTGCTGGAATCTTGAATGCGCTGAAAAGTTCGGGCAAAACCTCCGAGCCAGAGCAAAAGAAATTAGTAAAAGGTCAGTGAGCTACTTTATTACGCTATGTATGCTAATGCTAAGCATTATAAAGTGTCTAACTATAGCGAGTTCTTAGCCACGGTACACAGTACTGAGGGATATATAACGAAACCCTCACGTGACTTTGTTTTGTTTTGTTTGTTTGTTTATTTTCTAGAATATGAGAGCAACGGCGGGACGAAGAGTTTTGTGGATCGTGTGTTTGGCGGAGAGTTGACCAGCACTGTGATGTGTACGGAGTGTAAGACAGTTTCCGTGGTTACCGAAGTGTTTCTCGACCTCTCGCTACCTGTGGCTGATGAGGTAAAGACCTGAAACGACTAACTCTTTAGGTTATGTTTGTAATATTTAGCTAGTCGCTAGCTGTTTTATTTAAAACTTTGTTATAGTAGCTAATTATCCAGCTAGCTCAATTATTCAATTATTCAGCTACTCCAAAGACAACTGCTCAGGGTAACGTTAGCCAGCTCATTATATATATTATATAAAATATCGTACGTTATGAAGTTGTCAGCCAGCTAGCTTATTCAGTAGCAAGCTAGTGAACTGCTTCATCACGGAATCACAATTAGTCAAATACGGCGAAAGACTAATTATTGTTTATCGTTTTTAGGCTTACAGGAAAAAGAAGGGTGGCGGTCAGCAGAAGAAGAGCGAAAGCTTGGAAAGTGGGCGGAGTGTCGAGACTCCGCTGACCAATGGGAATGAAGATATGCCGACGGGCACAGGAAGCAAGTACCAGCAAAAGAAAGCCAAGAAGCAGGCGAAGAAACAGGCTAAGGTACTAAGACACCCACTGAGCTGTAAGACACGTCCCCTGGACATATTAAGACACGCCCACTTAACATATTAAGACACGCCCTCTGATTTGTGTACGTTAACATTCTGGTATTTACAGACCCAGCGGCGTCAGCAAAAGCAAGGTGCAAAGCTCACGCTGGATTTACTGACCAATCAGTGCGAAGACACTTCTCCAGAAGCCCCGCCTCCGAGCACGAACGGACAGCCGGAAGCTGAAACTGAACGTTTAGCAGACGAGCTCATTAGCCAATCAGAGCCTGCGGAACAGAATCAGGAGGTGCCTGCTGATGAAGAGGTAGAGGACGATGAAGAAGTGAGCGAAGCACAAAACTCCGCCTCTAATAGATTCATCAGCCTATCAGAAGAGGGAACAGAAAAACAGGAAGTGGAAGAGGAAGATGAGCGCGAAGAGGCGGAGCTAATTAAGAGCGTGAGAGCGCTGTCGGTCTCCGAGGATCAGCAGAGCAAAGAGGTGGAGCCCGAGGTGGAATCGGGGGCGGAGTCAGAGCTGGAGTTTGGGGCGGAGCCAGGGTTCGTGGTGGTGAATGCGGACCCGAAGGCTGCGTTCTCAACTCTGTCCAGCAGGGCGGCGCTGAACACCTCGGAGAGCTCAGTGGAGTCGAGCCTCCATCAGTTCACACAGGTGGAGCAGCTGACACACACCAACAGCCTGCTGTGTGTGACCTGCAGCCGGAGAGCCGCACACGGTACACACACACACACACTCACGCACACGGTACACACACACACACACACACACACACACACACACACACACACACACACACACACACACACAGTGAATCCAGATCAAGACTGATTCTACCTAAGTCTCTCTGTTTCACTCTCTGTTTCACTCTCTTTTTCTCTGTGTGTGTATGTGTGTGTGTATGTGTGTGTGTATGTGTGTGTGTGTGTGTGTGTGTTTGTTTCACAGGCGGTAAGAAGAAGGTATACACAGAGGCGATGAAGCAGATGCTGATCTCATCCCCTCCTCCTGTACTCACTCTGCACCTGAAGAGGTTCCAGCAGGTAACACACACACACACACACACACACACACACACACACACACACTGAGAGAGAGAGATAAATATACACAGATAAAAATATGATACACAAAGCCAGGGTTTGTAGAAATTCTCCTGTAGACATGGTGCATCATTCTGTCATGATGTAAACTGTGTGTGTGTGTGTGTGTGTGTGTGTGTGTATATGTGTGTGTGTGTGTGTGTAGGTGGGCTACAGTGTGTGTAAAGTCAACAGACATGTACAGTTTCCTCAGGTGCTGGATCTCGGCCCGTTCTGCTCTGCCAAATGCAAGGTATATATCTATAAGTCTTGAATTTCTCTCTCTGGTTATGTCTTGAGTCATTATGCTCTTAGAAGTGGTCTCTGATTTTCTAACGTGTGTGTGTGTGTGTGTGTGTGTGTGTTTAGGGGGTGGAGGAAGGACAGACGCAGCTCCTCTACTCCCTGTACGGCATCGTGGAGCACAGCGGCACCATGCGCTCGGGTCACTACACAGCATTCGTTAAAGCCCGACCTCACACACACACTAGCAGCGGTTTGCTAAACGGAGCGGCAGGTACGTCTGCTCTCACACCCCATCACTTCACTCTGATTGGCTTGATTGATATTTATTTATTCTAATATTTACACAATTACACTCCCTGAACCGGGTAAGATTTCTCATAGCGCAGGGCGGAGTCTTCACAGGAAATGGGGCGTGCCATGTTTAGGAATGAAGGGAGATGTGTGATAATTACCGTACTCCATAGTGTTACTTTAGTGACTCTACACCAAAGTCTTGATTAATTATTGTTATTATTATTATTATTATTATTATTATTATTATTATTATTTTGGCTCTGCATACTACTAAGCACAAAACAATAAATTTTATTACACTTTATAATTCCCAGAAAAGCCGGAGAAGTGAAAAAGAAAGGATAGTGTGGTCATCAGGTCACATGATCAGTTTTAACCTAAGCCCCGCCCTCAATGCTTGTCACTCTACAAAATCAGGATTGCTAGCAAACCTAGCAGCTGAATTTAAGTAGATTTTAAATACGTACCATAAGCTAGAGAGGCGATGTGTTTACGTGGTTGACTAGCTTGTTTTTCGTAAAACCGATATATAATATCAAGCAGGTGAAGAAGTGGAAAAGAAAGGGTAGTGATGATGTCAGATGTCACACCTGTCGCTTTGCAGAAACAGGAAGTGCACACATCATTTCTCCTCATGATCAAATTGTGCACGCATCTTGTTTTGCAGGTGACGAGACGCCCCCTAAAGGCTCGTGGTTCCACATCAGCGACAGCAGCGTGCAGCCCGTCACAGAGGCCCGAGTGCAGACTTCCCAAGCCTACCTGCTCTTCTACGAGAGGATCTCTTAACTCCAGCACGTCCACGCTCTCATGAAGCACTACATCAGCGAGGAAGGACGAGACGAGACCGTTCTTACAGAACTGCTGCTTTCTAACCGGTCGAACGATTTGTGTTTCGAATCATAGCTGACAACGATGAACTGGAATTCACGTAGCTGTGCTGAAGAATAAAGGGTTGAAAAAAGGCGGCTTTCTGTGGAGTTCGTTTCCTGTCAAAGCGAATTTTACATGAATGTAACACAGAAATTACAAATTCACGTTTGGTTTTGTAAACCAGTAACTAAGCACGCTCCAAATGTGAGTTATTATTCACTCTGCTGTATGTTTTTTTTTTTTTTTTTTTAAACTGCATAATAGCATAATTAGTTTACACATGTAGTTTTAACAGCTGGAAATTTCCTCTGGTTCTTCCTCATTTTGAACATAAATAATGAAAGTTACACAAATCTGATCATGAGTTTGCGATTTAAAAAAATTATGATAGTATTATTGTGTTACATCCAATTCCTTTTGACAGGGAATTCTGTATAACTCCGGGTTTTTCCGTATCTGACAGTATCACGCAGCAATAGTGTGCAATGAGCTAAAAAAAAAAAGAGAGAGAGTTAGTTCTAATGTTACGCAGGAAAACCTGACTTGCCTAAATATAGTCATTTTTTTTTTTACAGAATATTTAATTTCATGCAATTTGATATGACAAAAATAATTGATCAATAAACAGAAGATTTAACACACAGCTTCATTGACTTGTCTTTAAGATTGTCTTTAAAGTAGTATATTTTAGCACTTAAAAAGAGGAAGAAATGATCAATAGAATGAAGAACTGAAGACAGGATGCACAGTCAGGTATTAAAAGACAGGATGCACTCAACATGGTTATATTTATGTTGTTATACATGTGTATAATCAGAAGATTTAACAACCGCACACTAATATTCAAATACCAACCTGGGCTTTGTTTCAGAAAAGCATCTGAGAGTTAAGTAAAGAATAAAACACTCAGTGTTGTGCTGTTGTAGGGAAATAATCAGTAATGGGATGGTGTGGTTGCTCTACACTCCTGGGGGGGGGGAGAATGGCCAAATATTAAGCTTTTAATGGTCTTAAGAACAAATCATTGGTCAGGAAATGAGCAAGAATGAAATAAATAGATAAAGGAGCTCAGTACTGGAGCTTTTCCCTCTAATTTCTTTAAATGTTTAAGCCTCGTGGCCCCTGATGGGCTGCATCATGTGCGGCAGATAACCAAATAATCACTAATCTTTTAAGAAAGAAAATGCCAGAAGATATTTTTTGGAAATTTTGTAGTTAGTTTGAATTTTACGTCAAATATTTTAATCATTTTCATGATTTTACCTTTGCGTACAAGAAGACTATAGAAGTGAATTTCCCTGTTTCTAGCTTTTCCCCAAACAATCAGTTCACTGCAGCGAAAGGAAACCAGCGAATGGAGGCACAGGAGCTCTCAGGAGTGCATCAGTTTCATTCCTGCTCATTTTCTCACCAATGATTTGTTCTTAAGACCATTAAAAGCTTCATATTTGCCATTTTAGGGCTTGGTCCATTTGTAATTAATTAATTAATTAATTAATTTATGCATGCATGCATGCCCAGGAGTGTACTATTTAACAAATATCTTTGTGTTGAAATGCTTTTGGGGAAACAGGGCCTAATTTTCTCTAAACCCTGTGAGAAATCTCTTGTTCTCTTTTTGTGTGAGCAAGAGAGATTAACATTTATAAAATATAATGAATCAGTTTTTTGCATTAACTATGGGGAAAAAAGATTAGTCG
Source organism: Pangasianodon hypophthalmus (assembly GCF_027358585.1). NCBI lineage: Eukaryota > Metazoa > Chordata > Actinopteri > Siluriformes > Pangasiidae > Pangasianodon > Pangasianodon hypophthalmus. Next base: position 2,274,377 of record NC_069723.1, read on the forward strand.
ACTACTTTCTTGAATTACTGGTCAACTAGTAAAAAATAATAACTAAAACATGAATTCATTTATGAATTTATCCTAAATGAATTAATTACAACAGAATAAACACTGGTAATAAATATAAATGTTTGTCTGCACGCGCCATTCATGACAAACGAGTCGCCTGTGACGTCACTCAAAAGAATCACTAAACTGCGCATGCGCGTTCCTTCAGCATTGCGCCCGTGGTGTGGCTCGTCCCGCTTCACTGCGCATGCGCTCCACTCCAGCATCACACCGGTGCTGTTAGCCGTTAGCAGCGACGATGCCGACTGTCAGCGTTAAACGGGACCTTCTCTTCCACGCTTTGGGGAGAACATACAGTAAGTTTGTTTAATCTTCATAAATATTCACCTTCCTGAGTCATTAGTCAGTAAAATGTCATTTATGGGCATTAAATAAAGTTAGCCGTTAGCAATGCCGCAACGGAGCGTTGAATGGGAAAGTGCTAGCACTGCTAATTATCCAATAGCTGTCATTTAAAAATAAGCTTGACTCGTACAAAAGTACGTTGTAAAAGTACGTGTTAAATTACAAAATGACGTTATATACATTTCTGCTTGCTTTGAGGCTGAATTTAGATCATGAAATATGAAATTAAAACCTTTTTGTGCTGTATGTTGCGGCGATTGCATCAGATCAGATTGTGTCATCTGGGATAAAGATAGAAATTTGTGTCGAGACGTGAATTATTAGATAATAGTATGTGTGAAAAGAACGTATAGAGCTTATAAAATTGTTTTTGCTGTAAAATGATAATTTTCCCTTCATTCATTCATGGGAATAAGCTTTAACGGTAGCGAAAATGGATCGTGACGTCATCTAAAAGCGCCAAGTACAAGCATGGGCTCAGTACACTATCATTATTATTGCTGTTATTATTATCATTATTATTATTATTATTATTATTATTATTACTGTTTTTTTTTATTATTACCAGCAAGATAGCTCTAATTGGGCTGTCTTATACGTCTTATTCTTTACTGATAAAGCCAAAATTAAAGCTAGAATTTATCCAAAAAATCTGTGAAATGATTCTAACTGTAGTGTTTTGCTTTAACACATTCTCAGTCAGTCTTTGGTTCAGTAGGTGAAGCGGTGCACATTTTAAATCTGCCTTTCTCGTCTGTTGCAGCTGATGAAGAATTCGACGAGCTCTGCTTCGAGTTCGGCCTCGAGCTGGACGAGATTGTGAGTAATAATCAGTTCCTGGATATTCTGCCATGTTCACCATGCACATTATGAAAAAGTCACAACAGTGTTATAGAAAGATTTGACTTAATGTGTTTACGGTTGTGTTCTAATTTGTACGTTCGATATTTATTTGAACTCGATGGGGGAAAAGGGTTAGTAGTAGTTTTATGAGAACCTGAGGTTAGTTGTTTATTGAATTTGCTCTGTGTGTGTGTGTGTGTGTGTGTGTGTGTGTGTGTGTGTGTGTGTGTGTGTGTGCGCACGTTTAGACATCGGAGAAGGACATAATCAGCCGCGAGCAGGGCGATCAGAAAGCCGAGGGAGCCTCGGAGGTGGTGCTGTATAAGATCGACGTCCCAGCCAACCGATATGACCTGCTGTGTCTGGAGGGACTCGTCCGAGGACTGCAGGTCTTCAAGGAGAAGTACGACACACACACACACACACACACACACACACACACACACACACACACACACAGTGTGATTCAGTGAAGTTCTTTTCCCTGGCACAGTGGGGAAACCACGTAGTTACTTATCCAAATCCCCAACACACTTTAGTCAAGTACCTGTGTTTGTTTCCCATCACATCACCCTTGAAGTCGATAAGGGAATTGTTATACACACAACTAAATAAAAGAAAAAACATGCATATCTATCTATCTATCTATCTATCTATCTATTTGACATAAAAATGTGAATTATTAAGCATGACACCCAGCAGGTTTGTGGTAATGGCAACAGGTGCAACTGAGGGTGCCAATACTTTTATTTTACTGAAAATAGATGCAACAATTCGGTGCCCTTCACTCATTGTAGCTCCGCCCATAACTTTCTCTTCCAAATCCGATGCAACTCATTTAGAAAGTGGAAAATGCTATAAAATGTGCAATGTTGTGTAAATGGTGTACAATATAATGTAATATCCAAAGGGACCCTGTATAAACATCTGTGTGTGTGTGTGTGTGTGTGTGTGTGTGTGTGTGTGTGTGTGTGTGTGTGTGTGTGTGTGTGTGTGTAGAAAGGAGGCCCCCCGTTACAGGCGTGTGAGTCCAGTGAGCGGAGACCCACAGCGGCTCGTCATTACTGAGGAGGTGAGTTAAACTGTTTATTGAAAGCCTGGCGCATACGTGACATCCCATAATGCACTGCAGCGTCTTACTGCTTAATCAGTCTACACCCATAATTAGGAGAAGGTTCTCGTGATTACTGACTGTCCTCGTATTTCCTCGCGCAGACGGCGAGTGTGAGGCCGCACGCGGTGGCTGCTGTGCTGCGGAACATCACGTTCACGCCGGAGCGCTACGACAGCTTCATCGAGCTGCAGGAGAAGCTGCACCAGAACATCTGCAGGTGAGGCAGGACGTCTCCTACAGAGAAGAGGGCTGACTAACAGCCAGTCAGACTCACGCTGATGATCCGTTTCATTTATTTTGCCTCAGTTACTACGTTAGTCCCTACCGCTGTTAGCCAATGAGAACTCAGTGTTGTGGAATTGCAGGAAAAGGACGCTGGTCGCCATAGGAACCCACGACCTGGACACCATCTCAGGGCCGTTCACGTACACGGCTAAAGCGCCGGAGGAAATCCGCTTCAGACCGCTCAGTCAGAGTCAGGAGTACACGGCCACTCAGCTCATGAGCCTCTACAAGGTGAGCTCTGATTGGCTGTCGCTGCCTTGATCTAGACCCTGCCTGCGCAAAGCCCTCGTTTCTGATTGGCTGTCAGGTGTCATTTGTTTTCTTATATCAGGATGTGTGTGTGTGTGTGTGTGTGTGTGTGTGTGTGTGTGTGTGTGTGTGCGCGTGCGCTATAGACGGACAGCCACCTAAGACATTATCTGCACATCATTGAGGACGAGCCGCTTTACCCCGTCATCTACGACAGCAACGGAGTCGTCCTGTCCATGCCACCCATCATCAACGGTAAGACTTCACCTGTCTCTCTCGCTCTCTCGGTCTCTCTTTCTTTTTCTCTTTTTCTTTCTCTCTCTTTCTCTCTTTCTTTATCTCTCTCTTTCTCTTTCTGGCTCTCTTTCTCTCTCTCTCTCTCTTTGTTGCTGTCTCTCTCTTTGTCTCTCTCTTTCTCTCTTTCTCTCTCTCAATGTCTCTCTCTTTTTCTGTGTCTCTCCCTTCAGTCCTCTTTCTCTCTTTCTCGCTCTCTCTCTCCTTCAACCATCTCTCTTTCTCTCTCTCTCCCCCTTCATCTGTCTCTCTTCTCTTTATCATTCTCTCTGTCTCTTTGTGTTCCTCTCTCTGTCATTCCCCTGGCTGTCTCCTTCACCTGTCTCTCTCTTTCTTTCTTTCTTTCTCTCTTTTTCTCTCCCACTTCACCCGTCTCTCTCTCTCTCTCTCTCTTTGTTGCTCTCTCTTCTTCATCCATCTCTCTCTCTCTCTCTCTTTTTTTCTCTTCTTCATCCATCTCTCTCTCTCTTTCTCTTCTTCACCAGTCTCTCTCTCTCTCCCTCTCTCTGCTGCTTCACCCTTCTCTCAAAATCTCTCTTTTTCTCTTTCTCCTTGATTGGTCTATCTCTCTTTTTCTCTCTTTCACCATTCTACCCCCCGCCCCCTGTGCGCTCTCTCTCTCTCTCTCTCTCTCTCTCTCTCTAGTACACTTAATGTGTGTATAAAGTGGTGTATGAATGCTGTGTGTCTCTTTCAGGTGATCACAGCAAAATTTCGGTCAACACAAGGAACGTTTTTATCGAGTGCACAGCCACGGACCTTACTAAGGTAGGAGTGTGCATTCATAAATATCGTAATCATATGACCATGATATCATGTGACGCCGTTTTGAGAGAATGTCATTGAGCGTAGTATGTCGGGTTTTTCGCATATTATTCGTAAATCTCAGTGAGGGAATTAATCTAAAACAGAATTGCTTACGTGTCATCTAAAGGTGTGTACAATCGTGTGTGTGTGTGTGTGTGTGTGTGTGTGTGTGTGTGCTCGCAGGCAAAGATAGTATTGGACATGATTGTGACCATGTTCAGCGAATACTGCGCCGAGCCGTTCACGTAAGTGTGTCACACCAGTAACACTACACTGGCCTGCATAAGTATTCACCCCCACTGAACATTTCCACATTTTGTAGTGTTACAACTTGGGCTTTAATAGATTATATGTCATGAACCAGGAGGACAAGTGTAAAGCTCAACACAATGCTACCACTACCGTGCTTCACTATGAACGTCGTATTCTCAGTGCAATGTTTTTTTTTGGCTAAAGGCTCAACCTATCTTTTGGCAAACTCCAAACAGGATTTTATTTGTCTTGCCAGTGTTCCCTAAAGCCCAGCTTTGTGGATTTTGGTTTTCAGCTTCTCCCATCTGAGCTGTGCATCTCTCCAGAGTTACTTGTTTGCTTCTCTGACTAACGTCCTCCTTATCCAATCACTGACTATTGCGAACTATATTGGTCCCCCAACTCCACTTCAGTATTATGGAATATTTTGTGTAGATTCATGACATATAATCCCAATTACTATATACATACATACATATATAGACATGTATGCGTTGTATAATTGAACTGCTTCCTCTCTTTCTCTCTCTCTCTCAGGGTTGAGGAGGCGGAGGTGGTGTATCCTGATGGCAGGATGATCTCCTATCCTGTATGTGTATAGCTCATCCTTCCTCTTTATTTAAATCAGTTCAGTAAATGAGTAAATCAGTCCGTCTCTTTAGACCTGGGGTAGTTTTGAAAAGATCATTTTTATGTTTTTGCCACACTAGCTGTTTTTTTTAACCCATGACCTTTACATCATTTCATCATTTCCATCCTGTCAGTTTTTATTTTAATGGTGCAGTTATGTGGAGTGTGAATCACTAGACAATATGCTGTGAAATAAACCAGACATGTTATTAATATACCTAATACAAAAATAAGGGATTGGCTTCCACTGTCTAGAAGTTGTCAAGATCACGTGACAAAAATGCATCAGCGCTTGATTTTTGGAGTTTATTCACTTGAGGATGGATTCAAAAAGATGTGTTTTATGGCCTTAAACACACACACACACATAGTTACTGTCACTTGCTTCCCACATGAATATCATTTATAACTGATGTTTTAGGGAAAACACACTTGACATTACCTGTCAGCTTCTGACCTTTGACCTTTTGAACCACAGGAGCTGGCCTATAGGACGGAAACCCTTTCAGCAGACTTCATCAACCGCAGAGTCGGCATCAAGTGAGACTCACACACTCTCTCACTCACACACACACACACACACACACACACACTTTTCATCTCTTACACTCAGCTATGCTTCTCTCTCTCTCTCTCTCTCAGTGAGACAGCTGAAAGCATCGCCCATCTCCTGACCCGGATGTGTTTGAGGTCAGAGGTCACAGGTGAAGCCGGTCAGATACAAGTTGAAATCCCACCCACTCGCTCTGATGTCATCCACGCCTGTGACATCATGGAAGACGCCGCCATGGCGTACGGTTTCAACAACATCACCAGGACAAAGCCACGCACTTACACAGTAGCCAATCAGGTGGGAGAACCAGCATCACAACAGCCAATCAGACATGATCTAATGAATGTATGAGCAGTTAAATAAGCCAGAGCTGTGTGTGTGTGTGTGTGTGTGTGTGTGTGTGTGTGTGTGTGTGTGTGTGTGTGTGTGTGTTTGAACAGCTCCCTCTGAACAAGCTGACTGAGCTGTTGAGGTCGGATCTGGCAGCAGCGGGATTCACTGAAGCTCTCACCTTTGCCCTGGTATATACACACACACACACACACACACACACACACCACCTATCTTCCACATGACTTTCATGTTCCATTCAAATCCAATAATCATAAATTACAGCATTTTGAATAAATTGAGCTCCGCCCCCAGTAGAATTGATTGGCATGTGGCGGCCATTTTGTTTACAAATCTCAGCATGTCCTTGATAATTATGGCGGATAAAAATATATTACTGAATATATTGACATCACTTTTGTGAAGACGCACCAACAATCCTAGGGTTGGTTCCCAAAAGTGCTTGGACCCCTGAAAAAAAAAAATCTGTACAGCGTGGTTTATTTCTCTTCCTCTGACCCTGTTTCAGTGTTCTCGAGAGGACATCGCTGATAAACTGGGAAAGAACATCACAGAGACGAGAGCCGTACACATCTCCAACCCTAAAACGGCTGAATTCCAGGTTACACACACACACAAACACACACACACACACACACACACACACAATTCAGGGCATGGCTGTTAGGTGATTAGTTTGTATCAGTAATGTTTGTCCATTAGCGCAGGTGTTCTCAGTTCCAGTCCCCATGCTCTGCACTAGGAGAGTGTGTGTGTGTGTGTGTGTGTGTGTTTCTTTCTGATAGCTGTGTGTCAATATTAAATTTGCTTCTCAAAACAGTCACGGTTTCCAACGTTGTCACAGTATCGCATTTACAAGAAACGTTATTCTCACTAGGCAGCGCTTTAAAGTTTAGTTTTCAAACTGTCGTCTGATGAACAGAATTATGAGATCGTAAGATTCAGTAAGTTTGTCCAGAATTAAAGACGGGAACCTGACGAGCACAAACACTGTGCTTTAAAGATCACAGTATATCCGAGATTATTTTATAACGCTCGTCTCAACACTTTATATTCAGTAGTGTAGAATATTCAGTAGTCTGGTGTGTTCGCGCTGTATATTCAGTAGTAAGTAGTGTGGTGTGTGTAGAATTAGCCTGGTTAGTCTAGAAGTAGTCTGGTGTGTTTGTGTTTTATATTCAGGAGTGTGATGTTTAAACGTCTGGGAAGTTTGTGTTTTATATTAATAATTATATTATGCTTTATACGGCTCATTTGCATTTTGCACCATCTTCGATCTATAATGTGATTGTTCTATGATGTTTCGAAGGCAGGTGTTAAAATATTAACAAATGATGTATTATACAGCTGTAGTCATTAGTGTGTGTGTGTGTGTGTGTGTGTGTGTGTGTGTGTGTGTGTGTGTGTGTGTGTGTGTGTGTGTGTGTAGGTGGCGAGGACTACACTTCTGCCCGGGCTCTTGAAGACCGTGGCTGCAAACAGGAAGATGGCGCTACCGCTCAAGTTGTTCGAGATCTCAGACGTGGTGCTGAAGGACGAAGAGAAAGGTGTGTGTGTGTGTGTGTGTGTGTGTGTGTGTGTGTGTGTGTGTGTGTTTTCAAAGAGTAATTATGTAACACAGGAAATTTGAAATCAGGGCTACGACAGGATACAGATGAGAAATTCCACACAGTGCACTTTGTTTATTTGTGTGTGTGTGTGTGTGTGTGTGTCAGACGTGGGAGCACGCAACAACAGGCGTCTGTGTGCGGTTTACTACAACAAGTCACCAGGCTTCGAAGTCATCCACGGCCTCCTGGACCGACTCATGCAGTTGCTGGATGTCAAACCGGGTCGTAACCATGGCTACCACATCCAGGCCTCAGAAGGTGAGTGACTCCTGGACTTTTTAAAAAGATGTTAAAAACATACAAAGACTAAAGAAAATGAAAGTTTCTCTCTCTCTCTCTCTCTCTCTCTCTCGCTCAGACTCCACCTTCTTCCCGGGCCGCTGTGCTGAAATCTTTTTTGGTGGGAAAAGCATCGGACGCCTCGGTGTCCTTCACCCCGATGTCATCAACGCCTTCGACCTCACCATGCCCTGCTCCGCCCTCGACGTCGACATCGAGCCCTTCCTGTGATGTCACTAATTAAACCACACACACAACTAGCCATGCCCATGAACATTACATGTAATAGCTGTTACTGATGCATCCTGTAGCTCCGCCCATATCAGGAAGCAGTGGGCGGAGTCTTCTCTCTGTGTTGGGTTTAGGGTGAAGGGCACGACTCTCGGCCCCTTCACAGACGGCTTTATCTTATTGCCAGTGCATCGTAATCATTAATAAACAGATATCTCTATGTACTTACATGACCGTGTGTTATTGTCATCACATATACACAAATAAACAAAGATACAAGCAATTATTTTTGAAAAATATCTTTTCTCTCAACACTTTTCCATTTCTTCTTCTAGGAATTTCTTTTCTTCTTTTCTTTTTTTGTACACTGATAAAGTCGACATGTAAGTGATACAGACAGATTAACAGAAATAAGTAACTATAGAAAAATATCCCAAAATTCACATTTGGAATTAGACAGAGAAGCAACCAAGAGGCTAAAGGTAAAGGGAATTCTCAACATGATGCTACCACCACCACCACTTTGTGCCAAGGACAAAAAGTTACATTTCGGTGTTATCCGACCAGAGAACCTTTTTCCACGTGTTTGCAGAGTCTCCGACTCTTATTCAACATGAATAATAAATACAAAAACATGAAGTGAGTGTAGTCAGGTATAGTTTGGTCCTGTATGGGCAAAACCATAAAGGGTGTGATTTTTACTTGCAGAATCACACCTTGTTGTGTGTATGTTTTATTGTGACAAGCCATTAAGCCGTGTATCACTTGGCGAAGTGACACTTCCGTGAGCAACAACGTCTCATTTGGGTAAAAATATTTGCAGTCAGTTTCTCAGTTCTTGATATTTTTATTTGTGTACTTATTTTTCTGTTCCCAGATACACAAGCTAGGAAATGAGGAAAGAATACACAATGACAACCGAGTAACACCTAGTGTGTAGAGTAAGAGGCTGTTGTGGAGCTTGCCTGACATTTCTCATACCACAGGTGTGTGTGTGTGTGTGTGTGTGTGTGTGTGTGTGTGTGTGTGTGTTGGGCCGTAGGGTACAAAGTTCTGAGTGCAGCTAGATAAGATCATAAATCAGTAGGTGTATTTTTTTTTTCCAGATCAATCACAAGCATTTAGAAGCAACGTGTGTGTGTGTGTGTGTGTGTGTGTGTGTGTGTGTGTGTGTGTTTAGATGCTTAGTAACCATCAGCCTGTAACACAGTGTGCTTGGGTGTGTTTTGTAGACTTTGATGAGTCATCACAGGTTTAAAGCTTAACAGCCATAAAAACCAAGACAAACACTGCTGCGAGCGTTAAAAAAAAAAAAAGGAAGGAGATGTTCTTCACTTGCTCGTTTATTCATTTCCCATTAACGCCTTGCTAACAGAGTCATAAACAGATGCTTTTATAGCCAAAACTCAGAGTATAAACCTGTGTATAAAAAAAAAAAAAAAAGTGTGCTCATCTTCAGGATGAAATAAATAACATTTCGATTGAATTAATCTGAAATAAACTGAGACTTAATCACACAATTAAACACGCTGTAACTGTAAACATGTACTAATCTTGCGATTGATTTCGCAAACGAAACTACGTAGTGAACAGTACAAGTGATTTGAGAAACGTATACAGCGGACTGTCGGCCATTTTATGGCTCCATGCCGAACACTAGAGCATAGAACTTTTATTTTAGAGCAGCATTGACCAAGAGAAGGTGTATATTACCCATAATGCACTTTGATACAGCAGTTCTAACCTTGAAGTTTAAAGTCGGCTAGGTCTGTAACATAGCCAGAGGATATGTCCCTGTTAAATGTCCCTGTGTCCCTCCGTCAGGCTTTAGTAGGGTGGGTTGATTTATATAGCATCTAGCATACCACTAATTTGCTAGCCGTCTACTCTGGGGAGAAGTTCTGCTTTTTTTTCCCCCTTGATTAGTGTTATAATCTTGGGACACAGCCTGCGTCTTGTTTCAGTGCTGCCATATTGTGATATAGTTAGCATTAGCAAAGTCATAGCAGCCCCATCAGCATGAAAACCCGACACACCACCACGCTGTTGACCAGCCCAATCGCCGAGTACGTGCTAAACTTCAGCGGCACTTCGATTTCCTTCCTCCTGTGAGCGCTAACGTCATTAAGCGCTACACCGTAGTGCAAGCACAGCAGCCTCAGTGCGATCCACTTCACCGCCTGCCGGGTCAGCACCAGAATCAAAACTCCTACGAAGAACCGCACAAATCCAAGGGTAAAGATCACTGGGGTCATGGGAGGCAGGGTCACCGGGAAGGGCCCTGAGGGTTCGAACGTCACACCGAGCCGCTGATTGATCCAGTAGCCGACAGAACAACCGGCGCTGGCTCCCAAAATGATAGTAGTGTCCCCCCGTGTAGCACTGTAGTGGTCCAGCTCGGGGTATTTGTAGCACAGGATGAGGGGCAGAACCAGTGTGATGGCAGGGGACAGTGGGCTGTTGAGCTGAAAGAAGTCCAAGCTGTCCCAGTGAGGGTAGGACACAACCAGAATGAGGGCGGATATGAGAGTCCCACAGATCACATCCTGGGAGGATGAAAAGAGTCATGAGTTGCACTGTAATGAGTTTTCGGACCGCTCTGTAGCGCATTCTTGTCGACAAGTTTGGAAATTTGCGCACTTGGTTTCTACTCTTTCTGTCCAGCGTCATAATGGCTTGCCTACTAGCTAGAGTGTTGCTAAGCTTTCAATTATCTACAGTCATATCAGTTTGCTAACTAACTAGAGACATGATCAGCTAGCTTGTTAACTAGCTGGGTTACTAACATGCTAAGATTTAAGATGGGTTTAAAAAAAAATTCAGATTGCCTTGCTAATCAGCTAGCATGGCAACTAGCTCATTTGCTAATGAGATATGCTTTAAGCTATGTAAAAAAGAAAAATAAAAAAAGCCAGCATGGTAACTAGATGCTTTGCTAACTATCCAACCTGCATAACTATGTACAGAGTGATAACTGCTCACTTACTAACTTGTATGCTAATGACCAAACATGCTAATCAGCCAAACTGTTGATCTGAATAATGTATGAATAATGTCAATTTCTTAGCATCCTAACTAGCTAAGTTGCTAATCTTTAAATGTCATATTAGTTTAACTACCTAGACTAGATAGCTAGCATGGCAAGTGGGTCATATCGCAGCAGTGCCTTCTGGGTAAATTGTGTTTCTGACACAGTGAAGTTGACTTCATCCTTCATCTTACTGCTCGAGCTGATAAACAGAACAGCACTTAAGATGGCAGTCAAGGGACCTCAACCAAGGGGAAGTGGACAAGTGGACATTAAAAACTTATAGACCATCAGCTTTTTCTAGCCTCTCTGTCACCACACACACACACACACACACACACACACAAGCATGGTGTTAAACTCTCACCAGGGCTGAGTGCATCCCAGTATAGAGGCGACTGAGACTCACGAGGGCTGAAAGAACCACGGCGACGACCAAACCAACCTCAAACTGGAACTAAACCAAACACACACACGCACACACACACACACACATGCACACACACACACACACACACACACACACACACCAAAACACATTAGAATTAACACACATTCTGCCAAAACATTCATCTTAGGTATCTTGCTGTCATGTCGGAAATGGACACACAACACACAACCATTTAAATTGGTCCTAAAAGGGAAACTTTTAAAGATTAAAGATTCCTACAAGGAACTGTTTGTTGTTTTTTTTCAGCATTTACACACTTCCCCAAATAAAGCCTAGCTCATTTAGAAGGTGTCCGTCCTGAGTTTGCTGATTTCAGTCAAAATTAAAGATGAAATTGCACTGTGTTCTTCTCAGTGAACGCAGCCCCATAATTCTGTTAACCAGACTGAAAAAATGCTTCAGTAAATGGAGGAACTAAACTGAAGGAGTGGTTTACACGTGTAAGTAAATCACTTCTACATTTTTACAACTATCCCTGTCCGTATATCACCAAAAGCCACTGTGTGGTTAAAATAAGTTCCTTTTCTGGTTAAAATGCTGTTCAATGAGACAGGGACCTTTCCAGCGAGCGTGTTTGCGTGTGTGTGTGTGTGTGTGTGTGTACCTTCACTCTTTCCGGTGCGCTCAGCAACAGTGTGAAGGCGATGGCTGTGGCAGCCATGGCGTGAGTTGATGGCATGCCAAACTCAATCCGTTGCTCCAATTTTACCACAGGGGGCGACGAGGGACGAGGGAGCTTCAACATATCCTTCATCACCTGACCTATATACATCACCACCTACAGAGAGAGAGTAATAATCACCTGTCCTATTATACATCTCTACCTACAGAGAGAGAGAGAGAGAGAGAGAGAGAGTAATAATCACCTGTCCTATTATACATCACCATCTATATATGGAGAGAGTAATCATCACCTATCATCACCTGTCCTATTATACATCACCATCTATGTATAGAGAGAGTAATCATCACCTGTCCTATTATACATCACCATCTATATATATATAGAGAGAGTAATCATCACCTGTCCTATTATACATCACCATCTATATATAGAGAGAGTGATCATCACCTGTCCTATTATACATCACCATCTATATATATAGAGAGTAATCATCACCTGTCCTATTATACATCACCATCTATATATAGAGAGAGTAATCATCACCTGTCCTATTATACATCACCATCTATATATAGAGAGAGTAATCATCACCTGTCCTATTATACATCACCATCTATATATAGAGAGAGTGATCATCACCTGTCCTATTATACATCACCATCTATATATATAGAGAGTAATCATCACCTGTCCTATTATACATCACCATCTATATATATATAGAGAGAGTAATCATCACCTGTCCTATTATACATCACCATCTATATATAGAGAGAGTGATCATCACCTGTCCTATTATACATCACCATCTATATATATAGAGAGTAATCATCACCTGTCCTATTATACATCACCATCTATATATAGAGAGAGTGATCATCACCTATCCTATTGTACATCACCATCTATATATAGAGAGAGTAATCATCACCTGTCCTATTATACATCACCATCTATATATAGAGAGAGTAATCATCACCTGTCCTATTATACATCACCATCTATATATAGAGAGAGAGTAATCATCACCTGTCCTATTATACATCACCATCTATATATATAGAGAGAGTAATCATCACCTGTCCTATTATACATCACCATCTCTATATATAGAGAGTAATCATCACCTGTCCTATTATACATCACCATCTATATATAGAGAGAGTAATCATCACCTGTCCTATTATACATCACCATCTATATATATAGAGAGAGTAATCATCACCTGTCCTATTATACATCACCATCTATATATAGAGAGAGAGTAATCATCACCTGTCCTATTATACATCACCATCTATGTATAGAGAGAGTAATCATCACCTGTCCTATTATACATCACCATCTATATATAGAGAGAGTAATCATCACCTGTCCTATTATACATCACAATCTATGTATAGAGAGAGTAATCATCACCTGTCCTATTATACATCACCATCTATATATATAGAGAGTAATCATCACCTGTCCTATTATACATCACCATCTATATATAGAGAGAGTAATCATCACCTGTCCTATTATACATCTCTACCTACAGAGAGAGAGAGAGAGAGAGAGTAATCATCACCTGTCCTATTATACATCACCATCTATATAGAGAGAGAGAGTAATCATCACCTGTCCTATTATACATCACAATCTATGTATAGAGAGAGTAATCATCACCTGTCCTATTATACATCACCATCTATATATATAGAGAGAGTAATCATCACCTGTCCTATTATACATCACCATCTATATATATAGAGAGAGTAATCATCACCTGTCCTATTATACATCACCATCTATGTATAGAGAGAGTAATCATCACCTGTCCTATTATACATCACCATCTATATATAGAGAGAGTAATCATCACCTGTCCTATTATACATCACCATCTATGTATAGAGAGAGTAATCATCACCTGTCCTATTATACATCACCATCTATATATATAGAGAGTAATCATCACCTGTCCTATTATACATCACCATCTATATATAGAGAGAGTAATCATCACCTGTCCTATTATACATCTCTACCTACAGAGAGAGAGAGAGAGAGAGAGAGTAATCATCACCTGTCCTATTATACATCACCATCTATATATATAGAGAGAGTAATCATCACCTGTCCTAATATACATCACCATCTATATAGAGAGAGAGAGTAATCATCACCTGTCCTATTATACATCACAATCTATGTATAGAGAGAGTAATCATCACCTGTCCTATTATACATCACCATCTATATATATAGAGAGAGTAATCATCACCTGTCCTAATATACATCACCATCTATATAGAGAGAGAGAGTAATCATCACCTGTCCTATTATACATCACAATCTATGTATAGAGAGAGTAATCATCACCCGTCCTATTATACATCACCATCTATATATATAGAGAGAGTAATCATCACCTGTCCTATTATACATCACCATCTATATATAGAGAGAGTAATCATCACCTGTCCTAATATACATCACCATCTATATATATAGAGAGAGTAATCATCACCTGTCCTATTATACATCACCATCTATGTATAGAGAGAGTAATCATCACCTGTCCTATTATACATCACCATCTATATATATAGAGAGAGTAATCATCACCTGTCCTAATATACATCACCATCTATATATATAGAGAGAGTAATCATCACCTGTCCTATTATACATCACCATCTATGTATAGAGAGAGTAATCATCACCTGTCCTATTATACATCACCATCTATATATAGAGAGAGTAATCATCACCTGTCCTATTATACATCACCATCTATGTATAGAGAGAGTAATCATCACCTGTCCTATTATACATCACCATCTATATATATAGAGAGTAATCATCACCTGTCCTATTATACATCACCATCTATATATAGAGAGAGTAATCATCACCTGTCCTATTATACATCTCTACCTACAGAGAGAGAGAGAGAGAGAGAGAGAGAGAGTAATCATCACCTGTCCTATTATACATCACCATCTATATATATAGAGAGAGTAATCATCACCTGTCCTAATATACATCACCATCTATATAGAGAGAGAGAGTAATCATCACCTGTCCTATTATACATCACAATCTATGTATAGAGAGAGTAATCATCACCTGTCCTATTATACATCACCATCTATATATATAGAGAGAGTAATCATCACCTGTCCTATTATACATCACCATCTATATATATAGAGAGTAATCATCACCTGTCCTATTATACATCACAATCTATATATAGAGAGTAATCATCACCTGTCCTATTATACATCACCATCTATATATAGAGAGAGTAATCATCACCTGTCCTATTATACATCACCATCTATATATAGAGAGAGTAATCATCACCTGTTCTAATATACATCACCATCTATATATATATAGAGAGAGTAATCATCACCTGTCCTATTATACATCACAATCTATATATAGAGAGTAATCATCACCTGTCCTATTATACATCACCATCTATATATATAGAGAGAGTAATCATCACCTGTCCTATTATACATCACCATCTATATATATAGAGAGTAATCATCACCTGTCCTATTATACATCACCATCTATGTATAGAGAGAGTAATCATCACCTGTCCTATTATACATCACCATCTATATATATAGAGAGAGTAATCATCACCTGTCCTATTATACATCACCATCTATATATATAGAGAGAGTAATGATCACCTGTCCTATTATACATCACCATCTATATATAGAGAGAGTAATCATCACCTGTTCTAATATACATCACCATCTATATATATAGAGAGAGTAATAATCACCTGTCCTATTATACATCACCATATATATATAGAGAGTAATCATCACCTGTCCTATTATACATCACAATCTAAATATAGAGAGAGTAATAATCACCTGTCCTATTATACATCACCATCTATATATAGAGAGAGTAATGATCACCTGTCCTATTATACATCACCATATATATATAGAGAGAGTAATCATCACCTGTCCTATTATACATCACCATCTATATATAGAGAGAGTAATGATCACCTGTCCTATTATACATCTGTACCTACAGAGAGAGAGAGAGAGAGAGTAATAATCACCTGTCCTATTATACATCACCATCTATATATAGAGAGAGTAATCATCACCTGTCCTAATATACATCACCATCTATATATAGAGAGAGTAATCATCACCTGTCCTATACATCACAACATTCAGAGAGTAATCATCACCTGTCCTATTATACATCACCACCTTCAGATGGAGAGAGAGTAATAACCACTTACCCTATTATACGACACCTACAGACAGAGAGTAATAATCACCTGTCCTAATACGCATCACTAGCTACAGAAAAAGACAGTAGTAATCACCTATGCTATATTGTTTGTATATAAGTATATATTCAATTGTATTTATTTGCTTAGTATTTTGTTTATTAAATTTATGTTTGTGTTTCTGTCTCTCACAGCCCACATGTTGACGAGGCGGCGGCACAGGAAGGGATCCAGGTTCCAGTGGATGAAGGGCAGAAAAGAGATGTAGAACACTTCATTTCCCAGAGTGGCAGATCCCACAAACAGGAAGTACAGTGGCCAGTTCCTCACCAAATACTGAGAACTCGAGGCCTGGGAGAGAATCAGATAACAGTTACTTTATTGAACTGGACTTGTCTCAGACTTATTGATATTTGTACGTGGCATTTGGTCTCGAATGAGAGTTATGTTGCCTTCAGATGTTGCTCATGTTGTTTTCACAGTAATCCCTTCTTCAGAGTAATCATGGCGAAATGCACAAATGATGTCAAATAGTCGAAGTAAAGGCTTGTACTAGTAAAGGACTCTGTCTCTCTTTCATTTGCACTCGATCCTGACTTGACCTTGACTTGACTTGACCTTGACCTTGACCTCTTAAGACTCAGTCTTCACTCAATCTCAGCTAGTCCTGGTCTTGGACTTGAAAACAGCCCTTATTAAATTATGCATTTTCTTATCTGTGGGTCTTGGGGAATATAAAGACACAAAGATAACATTTATTTTCAAATTCATAAGTGTAAGTATATCCACTTTGGAAAAGATATTTTCCATATTATTTACAGCTTATATTTCAACGTTCTTGCTGGACGCATTTAGCGAGCACAGCCTGAATACCTCAGTGATAATGTCACCAAAGCAAATGGTACATTCTTAGAAAAAATACTAAACTGTACCTGCTGAGGTGATGCACTCGAGGGTGCACTTTCAGTACCTTATATCTTATACCTGGAAGTGTGGATATAGTGTAGCTTTAAAAACAACTGAAGGTACATAAATGGGCTGGAATTAGTTTTGCGTCAAGATTTAAAGGTACACTACATACACTTTCCCAGGTACAAGATACACACCAAGGGTACAAATAGTGTACGCTTGATGATACCATCCTAGCAACAAGGACGAGTACAGTTATTAACCTTATTAACCTTATTATTATTATTATTATTACTATTTTAAGAGCCAGACAGACAGATGTGTGACATGTGCACTCAAGTGTGTATTTGTCACATTTACACACTCACTATGGATGTGTTTAGTTCTCATATATTTTAAAAAAATGCTTCTTTACATTATTAGACATATTTACATAGAGCCCTGATTTTTAAATTAATAATACTAAATTACTAAGAATTAAAATCTAGATCTAAAAGCACACTCCTACACTCCTTATGGAGAAGTCACACACACTTCAGGTGCATTTTACACACACTGATGTTTCACACACCGACTGCAGTTTAATGCAGTAATGTTTTTATTTTTCCACATGCCATCACATTTTAGTCACGTGACGTGCACTTTCAGGGCATTGCATGTTGAAATGGACCTTTAATTATTATTAATTTTTAATTAAACTACTCCTTTAATGGTTTAGCAAGCTAAGCTAACCTCTTCACCTGTCAGTCGCCCAGATGTGAGTTCTCACCTGATCCAACTCGCAGAGCGGGAAAATCCAGTCACAACTATTTGTCACTTCACTTCACCTGGACAGGTTTTTTTTTTTTTTTTTTTTTTGTGCCTCTATGATCATTCAATTCATATTGTATTATTTTTTCCTTCTCTTTTAATTAATTATATATATATATATATTTTTTGTAGTCTATACTCACGTCGCTTTTGCGTCCGTTCACCGCGTGCTCGGCGTCCTGACACGGCGGCGACGTGCCGTTCACGCGGCGGTGGATCCTCGTGCTGCCGGAACAGAGCCGCTCGTGAGTGGCGCGTGGGGCCGGAAACAACCCGCAGGCGCGCTGGAAACCGGCCACCAGTTCCGAGCTGCTCAGGAAAGAGACCACCGACCACATCATCATCATCAGCAGCAGCAGCAGCAGCGTAAACGTCAGCGTCTCCGCGCGCGCCCCTCAACCGCTCCTACTACTACTGCTGTACAGAGTCACCCACCGCGCGCGCACGCCGTAACCACCGCAGACTGAGCGCGCGCTTCCGCATTCTGCACCGGCTTTCCTGCGCGCGTGCAGGTGTGAAGAGTACAAAAACGAGTGTAGGATAGTGAGCTTATCTATCTATCTATCTATCTATTTATTTATTTATTTATTTATTTATTTGTTTGTTTAATATTTAATATTTAATAGATGGGGATTTTATCTATCAATTTATTTATTTATTTATTTGTTTGTTTGTTTATGTGCTTGTTTGCTTGTTTAATATTTATTTACTACCTTTTTTCTGTCTATTGTTTTTTTGTTTGTTTATTTGTTTGTTTGTTTAATGGATAGTGATTATTTATGTATGTATTTGTTTGTTTGTTTACTTACTTGTTTACTTGCCAAACAGCAGACACCCCATGGAAAGCCACAGTTCATTATTTCCCTTTCCATTATTTCTAACAATAAAATATACTAAAATATTTTCCTGAAGAAAGCTGAAAGTGATGGAGAGATTAAGGAAAGACTGTTTAAAATAAATAAATAAATAAATAAATAAATAAATAAATAAATAAATAAATGATAATGGGGAAATTTAAAAAAGTCTTTCACAGAGCTTTCACTGAAGAAAGAAAGAAAGAAACAAAGGAAGAAAGGAAGAAAGAAAGAAAGAAAGAAAGAAAGAAAGGAAGGATGGAAAAAGAGCATCTAATATGAGTATTTTTTTTTAACAGTGTTCACATTCATAAAATGAATGAATAAAACCGGTTTATAATATAAACACTCAGCACGAGCATAACGCCACGCGCACGCGCTCTGGCGGAGCCTTATGTGAAGTTTATAACAGGTTTATGAACGGTTTATGAATGAGTCTGTAGAGTGTTAATGATTATATTGTTTCCTAGCCTGTATTCTCGGTCTGGGTGACGTCACTCTCCGTATTTAATTGAGCTGCTTGTCATTACTGAGGTGATATAACCCTATTTATCTCTGCGCTTCTCATCTAATATTAACCAGCTGTTCTGAGAATAAACTACGCGCACGTCATCGGCGGGTCACGTGACATTAATTACAGCTGCACGGGTCTGAGAGGCACAGGGCGGTGGGTGTGTTAGTGATAACGCTGATGTATTTCCATCTGCTGACGCTGGACTCAGACACCAGTCTGTTAAATGATCCAGTAGTTTCCTTCTCCCGCCTGTAGGAGGCGCCTGGAAGCGTTTATATCACTTACACAGGGCTGTAAATAGAAACATCTGATTATTTCTGATACCATTATCAAAAAATATAGTACTGCACTGTACCTCTCCCTGTCGCTGAGCTAATAATAATAATAATAATAATAATAATAATAATAATAACAATAATAATAATAGTAGTAGTAATATTTTCTCTAAATGAATTTAAGCCTAAAAAATAGAGAGTAAAAATAAAAATAGTAGGGGAGAGCGGGGTGAGTTGTAACAAATGTTACAACTAGACCAATGGGTGGGGTCGGCTGTACAGTGGGTGTGGCTGGGTTGTACAGTAGGTGGGGTCGGTTGTACAATAGGTGTGGTTGGCTGTACAGTGGGTGTGGTTGGCTGTACAGTGGGTGTGGTTGGGTTGTACAGTAGGTGGGGTCGGTTGTACAATAGGTGTGGTCGGTTGTACAGTGGGTGGAGTCGGTTGTGCAGTGGGTGGAGTCGGCTGGGCAGTGGGTGGGGTCGGCTGTACAGTGGGTGGAGTCAGTTGTTCAGTGGGTGGGGTCGGCTGTACAGTGGGTGGGGTCGGCTGTACAGTGGGTGAAGTCGGTTGTACAGTGGGTGTGGTTGGGTTGTACAGTAGGTGTGGTCGGTTGTACAGTGGGTGGAGTCGGTTGGGCAGTGGGTGTAGTCAGTTGTACAGTGGGTGTGGTCAGTTTGTACAGTGGGTGTGGTCAGTTGTACAGTGGGTGTGGTCAGTTTGTACACTGGGTGGAGTCGGTTGTGCAGTGGGTGGAGTCGGCTGGGCAGTGGGTGGGGTCAGTTGTACAGTGGGTGTGGTCAGTTGTGCAGTGGGTGGAGTCGGCTGGGCAGTGGGTGGAGTCGGTTGTACAGTGGGTGGAGTCGGTTGGGCAGTGGGTGAGGTCAGTTGTACAGTGGGTGTGGTCAGTTGTACAGTGGGTGTGGTCAGTTGTACAGTGGGTGCGGTCAGTTGTACAGTGGGTGTGGTTGGGTTGTACAGTAGGTGGGGTCGGTTGTACAATAGGTGTGGTCGGCTGTACAGTGGGTGGGGTCAGTTGTTCAGTGGGTGGGGTCGGCTGTACAGTGGGTGTGGTTGGGTTGTACAGTGGGTGGGGTCGGTTGTACAGTGGGTGTGGTTGGCTGTACAGTAGGTGTGGTCGGCTGTACAGTGGGTGTGGTTGGGTTGTACAGTGGGTGGGGTCGGCTGTACAGTAGGTGTGGTTGGGTTGTACAGTAGGTGTGGTCGGTTGTACAGTAGGTGTGGTCGGTTGTACAGTGGGTGGAGTCGGTTGTGCAGTGGGTGGAGTCGGCTGGGCAGTGGGTGGGGTCAGTTGTACAGTGGGTGTGGTCAGTTTGTACAGTGGGTGTGGTCAGTTGTGCAGTGGGTGGAGTCGGCTGGGCAGTGGGTGAGGTCAGTTGTACAGTGGGTGAGGTCAGTTGTACAGTGGGTGTGGTCAGTTGTACAGTGGGTGTGGTCAGTTGTACAGTGGGTGTGGTCAGTTGTAACATCTTCATTCATTAGATTGAAGGAAATATAAGTTTATTTTTACTAAAGTCATTAAACAGACAATATACCCTAACTGATTACCTGACTAAAGTAAAAATAATATTAACACAAAATACACTCATTAACACTCTACAGACCCATTAACACACAATACACTCATTAACATTCAACAGACCCATTAACACACTATACACTCATTAACATTCAACAGACCCATTAACACACTATACACTCATTAACACTCTACAGACTCATTAACACACTATACACTCATTAACACTCTACAGACCCATTAACACACTATACACTCATTAACACTCTACAGACTCATTAACACACAATACACTCATTAACACTCTACAGACTCATTAACACACAATACACTCATTAACATTCAACAGACCCATTAACACACTATACACTCATTAACACTCTACAGACTCATTAACACACTATACACTCATTAACACTCTACAGACTCATTAACACACAATACACTCATTAACACTCTACAGACTCATTAACACACAATACACTAACACTCTACAGACTCATTAACACACAATACACTCATTAACATTCAACAGACCCATTAACACACAATACACTCATTAACACACAATACACTCATTAACACTCTACAGACTCATTAACACACAATACACTCATTAACACACAATACACTCATTAACATTCAACAGACCCATTAACACACTATACACTCATTAACACACAATACACTCATTAACACTCTACAGACTCATTAACACACAATACACTCATTAACACTCTACAGACTCATTAACACACAATACACTCATTAACACACAATACACTCATTAACATTCAACAGACCCATTAACACACAATACACTAACACTCTACAGACTCATTAACACACAATACACCCATTAACACACAATACACTCATTAACACTCTACAGACTCATTAACACACAATACACTCATTAACACACAATACACTCATTAACATTCAACAGACCCATTAACACACAATACACTAACACTCTACAGACTCATTAACACACAATACACTCATTAACACACAATACACCCATTAACACACAATACACTCATTAACACACAATACACTCATTAACACTCTACAGACTCATTAACACACAATACACTCATTAACACACAATACACTCATTAACATTCAACAGACCCATTAACACACTATACACTCATTAACACACAATACACTCATTAACACTCTACAGACTCATTAACACACAATACACTCATTAACACTCTACAGACTCATTAACACACAATACACTCATTAACACACAATACACTCATTAACACTCTACAGACTCATTAACACACAATACACTAACACTCTACAGACTCATTAACACACAATACACTCATTAACATTCAACAGACCCATTAACACAAAATACACTCATTAACACACAATACACTCATTAACATTCAACAGACCCATTAACACACAATACACTCATTAACACACAATACACTCATTAACATTCAACAGACCCATTAACACACAATACACTCATTAACACACAATACACTCATTAACACACAATACACTCATTAACACACAATACACTCATTAACATTCAACAGACCCATTAACACACAATACACTCATTAACACACAATACACTCATTAACACACAATACACCCATTAACACTCTACAGACTCATTAACACACAATACACTCATTAACATTCAACAGACCCATTAACACACAATACACTCATTAACACACAATACACTCATTAACACTCTACAGACCCATTAACACACTATACACTCATTAACACACAATACACTCATTAACACTCTACAGACCCATTAACACACAATACACTCATTAACACACAATACACTCATTAACACTCTACAGACTCATTAACACTCTACAGACTCATTAACACACAATACACTCATTAACACTCAACAGACTCATTAACACACAATACACTCATTAACACACAATACACTCATTAACACTCTACAGACTCATTAACACACAATACACTCATTAACACACAATACACTCATTAACACTCTACAGACTCATTAACACACAATACACTCATTAACATTCAACAGACTCATTAACACACAATACACTCATTAACACACAATACACTCATTAACACTCTACAGACTCATTAACACTCTACAGACTCAGCACCCAATGGCTGAGATGGAACAACACTTTCTTTTATCTTGCACCAAATACCTTATCATCAGACTTCTCAACAAGAACATCTCAACACACACACACACACACACACACCATTTCTCAACACAGTGAATCACGGAAAACGATGATATACTGAGCATATGTCTAGGAGACGTACCAGAGTTCATCACATTATCAGCAAATTATGTAAATTAATGTAAATATATTATTATACAATATTATATGTGTAAATAGTGTAAATATGCAATAGAACAGCAATATATGTGTAAATAACTCTCACATTAATGTAATGTATACATATATGAATCTGTATCATTTTTTTGTTTGTTGCTTATTTGTTTTTTATATTTAACTATTTATTATTATTATTATTATTATTATTATTATTATTATAACACCATAAGTAGGGAAAAAAGTTAACTTTTAATTTTTATTTCTTCATTTATTATTCATTATGTCAACATAAAAAAATCAATTATTATTATTTATTATTTATTATGTATTATTATAATGACAACACAACTAAAAAAAATCCGTTTATTTTTTATTTAATTATTTATTAATTATTTGCAGCTGTAGTGATGTAGAAAATGCATCAACAACCTTCTGACCAATCAGAATCGAGAATTCGGTGTAAACAGTGAATAAGGCGTGGTTTCGGAGATTTGATAGATTACATACTGCACTAGAAATGACCTGCAGTTTAGGAGCCATGATCCAGGCAACATGTCGGATTTAAAGGTAAACAGGAAGTAAACAAGGTTTAGCCGTGACCTTTGCCATTGACGCGTGCAGTTTGACGCGGAGCGTGCTGGGTTCGGCTTTGATCTCACCGCGTGAGCTCTCTCTCTCTCTCTCTCTCTCTCTCTCTCTCTCTCTCTCTCTCTTTTGTCTCAGACGCAGCATCATCGCAGTGTGATGGCGGCGTGATTTGCGTCCGCCTCGAGCCCAACCCGCTCCCTCTCTTCTTTATTGAGAGAAAGAAAGAAAGAAAGACAGAGAGAGAGAGAGAGAGAGAGAGAGAGAGAAGAAGCAGCTCGTGACGCTGAGATTTACCGGAGAAGCGAGCGGAGGAAAATATAAACAACAGACAGAAGAATAGATCTCATCCCATCCCATTACATCACCGAGAGAGAACCGAGTCCATCCGGGTACCGGAAGAGGACGCGGCTCGCGACGTGATGGATCTTTGTGCTCCGGTGTGACACGACCCGATTTTTACCCCCCAAAAAAATGCCCGGTTAATAAAGAATAATAAAGGGGGCGGGAGCGGAGCTCATCAGCGTCATCCCGCGTGACAGTCGGAGAATGAAGTGATGTGATCGGAACGTGCGCGAGACGCCGCCGCCGCCGCCATGGCCGAGGAGGCGGATATAGAGGCGGATGCAGGGGCTACCGGCTGCACGGACAAGTATGAGGAGTACGAGTGCAAGATCTGCTACAACTACTTTGACCTGGACCGGCGCGCGCCCAAGATCCTCGAGTGCCTGCACACGTTCTGCGAGGAGTGCCTGCACGCGCTGCACCTGCGCGAGGAGCGGCCGTGGCGCGTCACGTGCCCCGTGTGCCGCCACCGCACGCCCGTGCCGGATTACCGGATACGCAATTTGCCCAACAACACCAAGGTCACGGAGGACTTCCCGCTGCGCGTGGATGTGGACGCCGACCCCGTGCCGCAGGACGCGCTGCCGCCGCACCCGCCGCCGCTGCATCCGGCGCTCGCGGCCCTGCGGCGCGACGACGCGTCCAGCGCGTCCGGCCCGAGCCGCCACGTGCACGCGACCCCCGTCCACCACGGCGTCCACGGCCACCATGACGCTCTCGCAGGACTCGGTGGTGTCGCGCCGCGAGAGCTGCCACGAGGGCTGCTGCAGGCGGCTCGCGCTCACCGCCGGATGCGCGTGCGTCGCGTTCTCGTTCGTGGCCATGCTCGCGCTGCTCTTCGCCGGCCTCGTCTTCGTGCACGGAAACTCCGGGGACCGGCCGCCGTCTCCCGCCGGTCCCGTGTGCCTGTCGGTCGCGAGCGTCCTCGCCATGGTGGCCGTGGTGGTCACGTGGCTCCTCTGCTGGCTCAAATACAGACCGGAGCACGAGACGACCGGCCGCGCCTCGGCCACGAGCAACAGCAGCAGCAGGAGAAACGCCTGAGCTGCGTGTGTGCGCGCGTGTACATGTACGTGTGCGTGTGTGTGTACGTGTATATGTGTGTGTTATTGTCGCTCACTGTGTATTATTATCCTGTTCTCCATTATAAATTAGAGCAGATGGACCTTTGCTCTTATTCCTCCCTATGCACTTAAACACTACTGACAATCTCCTTCTCTTCCTTTCTCCACACACACACACACACACACACACACACACACACACACACACACTTTTCCTACCCAGCAATCTGGGACAGGTGTGCGCGCGCGTCAGGTTGCAAAATCCCACTTAACACATATTTGATCAGTTTTGAGTTTATATCTCTAACATCAATCTGACCCATAAATCAATGACATCATACAGGACGAATGAATTGTTCAGAAATTAATCACAAATAATCCAAGATGTTTAAAGTATCTCTGAAATGTAGTATAAAACTATGACAATAATTTAAGCAGAAGAATAATTGTTCAATTTCATTTCGTTTTGTTTTTTTAATATCCATAACAGCAAAAACTATTTAGTTTCATCTCTAATATGAGCCGCGTTAGAAAGCCGGGGTTCTGCGGTTCTGTGGTTTCACGTTTCCGGGTCTCACGTGTGACAGGTTCAAAGCCACAGAACTTATTTATGGAGTTCAAATTTAACAATCGTTTAAAGTTTAATACCAAAATACTGGAAATACTGTTTCAAAAAATGTGACACATAAACCTGTGATATCTGTAACGTTATAATTATAATCAGCGTAGAAAAAGAAGCTAATCATTTAAACATCACATTTTCAAGATTATGATCATGATTACGGCTTTAAATAGTTAACTCCTTCTCGACTGATTCTGATTCAATTGGGTCGAAATTTGTGAATTTTTCCGTTTAAAACTGAGATTTTCTCAGTAATTTTGCAAAAACACTGTGTTTTATATAAACATGTGCTAAGATAATGCCAGTATGCTAGTACTTAGCTAGCTGACTAGCTATTTAGGACTGTGATGTAGAAATAGCATTTATTTTTTATTATAGAAATACATTTATTTTCTCTACATTAGTTGCTTTTTTACAAAATTTATATTATTATTTAAGCACTTAGGTTTGAAATTGTTGTTTTCGTACCCGGCTGTCTTTTATATTATTTCTAGGGGAACTGGTTTGTTTTATTATCATTGTTTTTATTATTATCCTGGACAACTCTAACGCTCGTACACACTATTTATCTCGGATATTTAGATGTTTTAATATTGGATATTTAGATATTTAAATACCAAATGACTAAATGTTAATGTAAACACAGGAGTTTAGCGATTATTATATTTCGTTTAATACGGGGGGAGGTGTAGACATTTTCAGGGGGAGGGGTTGTTAAACGTTTTGGGATCCCTTTTAACCCTTTAACGTCCACTGACCCTCTCAGTACATTTAGATTTATTTCATTTATTTAAACGTGCAATAACATTTTCTATTTATTAGAGCCTTAGAGATTGTTATTCCTGAACTTTTTCCCCCGACAGAACACATTAGGTCCAAGCTGACATCATTTATAGGTCAGGATGATGTATTTTTGAGGTATTAATAATGTTGGATTGGGATTTCCACCACTAATTAAATAAAAATAAATAATGGACCCCACTTTGCGAACCACTGGTGTAGAGTGGAAGCCATTTTAATAGTTAAGGGGGTAATAATAATAAAAAAAAACAACAATAACAACAACAAAACACATAATGCTATTATCTATAGCCTTGTCTGTAAACTTGAAGTGGGCGTGGTCTTCACCAGAAAATGTTTTTTGTTTTATAATTTTAAAATTAAAATACGAATCCTGACACTATGCTCTCAGAAATGCTGAAGAACACCGAAAAAAAAACCCACAAATGTAGAAATGTGTGTGAATTCCAGCTCTGACAGTTCCTCAACCTCAGCTACATCACTCCAGTTCATCAAAATCGGTCTCGATTTGTTTCAAATTTTCAAACTTGGAATTTCGACTAGGAAAAACACTTAGAACGCCCCCTCAACTCCAAATCGGAAACTCCTCTACCCAGTAAGTGTTCAGCAAAGTGACATCAAATCAACATGGCCGCTCGCAGCATCGACACTAAACACAGCAGCACTTCTTCCCTTTAAATGAGTTATACTGTATATACAAGTATTAGCTTTAGATCAATCACCGTACAGACGTATTCGCTTGTTAAATCTATAACACTGACGCTACAGCTTGCTGTTTTGAGAAGGAAAATATACAGCACTCATCACAGTTAGCTGGCTAGCTTGTTGCTTTTGAAAGACAATCATGGAGGCGTCCATGTTTTTTTTTTTCTCCCAACTTTGTCGCTCAAAAATGACAAAATTCCGAGTTCTGACTTCCCACTTCCCAGTTCCGTCTCTGACCAGGCAGTTACTAAGGATGAACACTGCTAATGCTTCATGTTCATGAACATCGTCTTCTCTTGTCATAACTTCATATCTGTTTTCTCGTCTGCATGAACATAAAAACCTCCCTCTCCTGATTTTTCGTTGCCTCCCACAGGATCACAATCCCGATACACTCTTCTAGTCTCAACCGCACGTCCTCTGAATCTTTCCGTCAAGCTTTAAAAAACAAACAAAAATAATCCATATCTGTATAAACTGTATCGGTTTAGAACATATTATCTGTTCATATTCATGATGTATTCGTATTCGCTTACATTCCTGTTCTACGCAGATTATTTTTAACATTTGAAATTAGGATTAAGACGTTCAGGGGTACTTTAAATTCAGCATTGACAATGCAAATATGACGGTTTTGGGGCCAAAAATACACTGTAACTAATAATAGATGAAAACACACACACACACACACACACACACACACACACACACACACACACACACACACACACACCAGAGAATCCATTAAGAACAGAGTTAAGATCTTACTCCATATTAATGCACTATGAAAGTTATTAAATAATACACACTCTGTAGTGCACTATACACTCCATTTGCGATTCGGCTCTGGTGAACACACTTTCAGTAACTGCCTTCGTCTTCAACCATGTACAGTATTTCTCTCTCTCTCTCTCACTCTCTCTCTCTCTCTCTCTCTCTCTCTCACACACACACACACACACACAGAGAACACAGGTTACACACATATCCTGTATGTACTCTGCCTTACTGTGTGTTCTGTAGAGATTAGTCTGTGTATATGTGCGTGTGTGTGTGTGAGAGAGAGAGAGAGAGAGAGAGAGAGAGACAGAGAGCATGTGTGTCCTACTCGTGTCTGTCCTACTCGTGTCTGTATTTACATATGGAAATGTTTATACGCCTGAACGTTAAGACGATTAAAACACTGACGATATGAACACATTTTTGGTCTTTCCTAAAGACATTGTGAAGATGTGGGTGCCAATACTTTGTGCCGAGACTACAGTAAGTGTTTGTACCTGTATAGTATTATACAGAAGAATGACTATTGGAGTGTAGGGATAAGGAAGGTGCTCCGCCTGATAAACTGGAGATCAGGGTAGCGGTTGCGGTTATTAAAAGTTTAATTCGTTTTATTATTAACATTTAACTACATTGTAATACATGCAATTAACAGTAACATATGCTTAATGAAAATGCCAAATAAAGTGTTGCTTAACGACTCAAAGTTTAGGACGAGCTGATATTTTGATATTCCGCAAGTGTTTAAAATGGTAGTTATGAAAAAAAAACAAAAAACAATTTTAATTGTAATTTGCGTTTGCTCTTGCTCGCCCTCTAGTGGACAGGATACTGACGAACAGTGATGATCAGAAACCAGAGAAAGAAGTTCAGCAGGGTCTCACAACGCAGTGGCTCGAATTTCACAAAGATTAGATGAAGTTTGTAGGAGACGAAAAAAAAAAAACATCTGTGATCTAATTCAAAATGGCTGACTGTTTTTAGCGCGTCACAAATTCGTTACATCATGAACGCTCAGCACCTGCCATGGAATCGTCAGAGGAAAAGATCTGATGAGCACTTTTTTACTCATTTGCGAGTTATTATACCATTTTCTATCTTTCACTTAAGTACAAAGTTCGGTCTGAAATGCGTCAAGCCGTTGCCGAGATACGCCCTCACTTCCTGTTTCTGAGAAGCGAATTTTGTTCGGGTTGGTTTCACGATGTTGTGAGCCAAATTTTGTGATGGCTGGACGAAATCTTTAGGAGAAGAAGCGAAAAAAAACCTTTGTTCGGAAACAAAATCAAAATGGCGGAAATTCCAATATGGCGGAAAAACCAAAGAATCAGAGGAATCACGTTTCTACGATTTTGCGTTATGGAGTTGTTATCGCAAACGCATGTCCAACTTTTAATTAATTATTAGTTACTAATTACTTAATATTTACTTACTAATATTGTAGAATTATTATTACAAGTGCACTATGTAGTAGGGCATAAATATTGGCTCCTACCTCCTTTGTGGTGCACGAAATGTCCACACTTTCTGTAGCTGCTTTCTAAATTTATTCACGTCAGGTCAAGTTATAGGAAAATACTGAAAAAATCGTTGATTATTTACCTTTAAGAGCATGAAACCTATGAGAGTGTTTAATTCCTGACATTATATATAGCTAAAGAAGCTCATCATAAATGCTATTTGATGATTATGCAAGACAGATGAAAGACATTATGAAATTATGAAAGACAGACAGAAATGGATTGATAGAAAATTAGTTTACTAAAATTTACAGTGAGAGCGTCAAATGCTTTTACAGCAAAACTCCAAAATATACAAATCCTCCAAAAACAGGAACAGAACATTTACACAAATGTTCTGAACAATAATCAGACACACTGTGTTACCATCAACCCCGAGTCTGAAACCACACCCTCCTCCCGATGATGCATGATGGGTTTCTGTAGAGATCGATTGGACACTAACCTTCTCCCAGTGCATTATGGGATGTCGTGACTCCTCACTATAGTATGACTACGAAAAAAAAAAAGTTCTTCGCATTTCATTGAAAGTCAGATTAAAACCATCAGATTTTTACAAATTTCGAATGAAATGAAAAAATTGCACAACAAACATTGAGGACAGACAATCAGATTAATCGAACAGTCCTGAGCTCAGAACAACTCCTTTACTTTTACTTGTTTCATATTCAATATCTCAAAAAGTGTAATGAAATCAAACTTCTAAGAAACAAAAAATTTCTGGAATTTAGAGAAATTTTGGGACAATTTCATGGAATTTGTGGACTGGTCTGTATTAGTGTCATAGTGGAGGTTTTCTTTGAAATTTGGTTACAGTGTGCAACGACTTTTTAAAGAGATTTTAGGGTTTTTGAAATTCATGGAATTTATAAAAATAAGTTTTGTGGATTTTTTTGGAAGGTTCAGTAACAGTTTGGAAACGTTCCCATTTTTTTCATTTGTTTAAGAAATTTGGAGAATTTTTTATAGACCCTTGTCTATAAATGTAATTCATAGACTTTTTTATTTTAATTAAAAAATATAAATTCAAGCAATTTTGTGGATTTCTCTGAAGATTGTTTTGGTAATTTTGCTGATTTATTTTTTTGGGTAAGAGTTCTGTTGTAATTGTGATGTTTAGAGAATAATGAGAATTTTGTCGAATTTGGGGAATTTCTTTTGAAAGTATAGAATTTAAAAAAAAAAAAAAATGAATAAATTTGTGGATTTTTTTAAGATCCTGTAACATTTTGGTTAATTTTTTGAAAGCTGAGTTGATGTGAGTTTTTGTTAGTCTTAAATACTTTAAGTTTTTTTTTTTTTTTAATCAGTTTCTGAATTGTCCGTGACCCCAGTGACCTCCTCTGCTCCACCCGCTGTGCCTGAACGGAGGCTCCGGGCCGGACCACTCGGGGGGTCCTCTGGGCGGTCCGTTTTCCTGCCAGTCGTTCCTGAAAGGCCTGTCGTTCCAGCGCTCAGCTTCCATGATGCCCGGATGTGGAAACTCTTCAGCGGGATCGCTTGGACCCGGCATGGG
The DNA here is from genome assembly GCF_027358585.1 of Pangasianodon hypophthalmus. Lineage (NCBI taxonomy): Eukaryota > Metazoa > Chordata > Actinopteri > Siluriformes > Pangasiidae > Pangasianodon > Pangasianodon hypophthalmus. The sequence goes on from NC_069723.1 coordinate 2,305,830, forward strand.
CAACCTGATCCTGAACATGGGAGCCCTGGGCACATTGGGAGGAGGCAGATTGGGTGGAGGACGCAGGACGTTAGGAAACGGAGGCATAAATGGAACCGGAGGATGATTTAGAGGTAACGGTCCTGTCTGGTTTCCAGGACCGCTGATGGAATTTTCTGACGGAGGCTCCACAGGGTCGACTGTGTGGAAAACAAGAACCAGAAGAAATACATAAAAATACATCAAAAGTCAGATTTGAACACTTTCAGAAATAATGGCACCAAATTGTCCTTCTCCTGGTTGCTGGGGTGCTACCAGGGCCGGGCAATATGACGACAGAATATCGATATCGTAATAAATTACTTCACAATATGCTTTTCTGACACATCGTGTATATTGTGATAACTTTTCTAAAGTAATTCAGTTTTTCCACAATTAAAAAAAATGTAGCCATTTTGCTGGCAGTTTGTTACATGATACATATCGTGGATCGTACCGTAGTATCGTGATATGATATTTTTTGTCATATTGCCCACCTCTAGCTAGTACCACCGAGGGGTAACACCTTCTGTACCTTCAGTGTGTATCTTATACCTGGGAAGGTGCATGTAGTGTACTTTAAATATCTATTAAAGCTTTAAAGCTACTTCAATAGTCCTTAAGGTCCAATTATATACCTTACACTGTTTTTTTTTTTTTTTTTAAGATATAAAGACACCCTTGATAGTACCATCCTAGCAACTAGTAAAAGTACAGGTACCTTTAGTAATGAGAGTGTACTGTATTAATCTGTATTAAAGATTCCAGCTGCTAGGGGTTTAATGTTAGCATGCCTGTGTTAAGTCGCTATCCTGTCCTCATGCGAAAGCTTTTTTTTTGTTCTGTCTGTGGCTACGTTTGAGTTTGGATGAATACCACACACATAAATAAACACATCTGGACCCCATTAACACACAACCTGGATCTGGCTACTTGTGTGTGTGTGTTCTCTGTGGTCTAATCTCATGTCTCTTGCATATTATGCAAATTAGTTAGCTAGGGAAAGTGTGGGAAGTCAGCGGTCAACACGTCCAGAGATTATTTTACTGTACATGTTGTTCTTACAACAGAAAGCAGGTGTTTTCCTGGAAATTTGGGGGATCCTGAGGATTGTTTATGATGTTTTGAGGGAAATGTTTGAGATTTTGGTGATGTTTAATGAATTCTCAAAAGCAAGAGTCTATGGAACTCTTTATTGGGGGAGAAAACCCACACACAAACACAAAAATCAACTTTTACGGAGGTTTTAACAAATTTTTATGTATGGAAATTGTTGAGACTTTGGGAATACAGGCTCGGGATGTTTGGTTAATTACTTCTCAAAATCAAAATTTAAATCTCTGAAAAAAGTCTATGGAAATTATTAGAAATTAAAAAATCCCACAGATTTCACAGCAATTTCTAATAATTTTCATTGACTTTTTCGGACATGAATGAGATTTGGATTTTGAGGATTTGTTTCATATTTTCTTCAGGAATTACTGAGACTTTGAGAGAATCAAAATCACATTATATATTTTAAAATCTCTGAAAAAGTCCATGGAAATGATTAAGGGAAAAAAAAAACCTCAAAACTTCTCCAATATTTTACATTTTCCAATAATTTCTACAGAAACTTTCAGAGATTTCATAAGATTTGGACAAATCATTAAACATCCCCAGGGCATTTTCCCAAAATCCCAAAATTACGTGTAAAATTTTTTTACATTATTGGAATGTTTATGAGAAATGCATGGATTTTTGTGTGGCCACTTTTTTGCCGACAACAATGACGACAAAGCTAAATTTGCAGCAAACGCTATAAATGCTAACTCACTACAGCTGAGTGACATCTGGAGGGAGGGAACCATCATGAGATCAACTACAGAATGACTCGTAATATGTTTGCAAATATCACTATGGCCTTTGGAGCTAGACTATATTTGCCTGATTCTGATTCCTTCGGATTAATTGTGTTTAATATTTTTAGAATGTGCTCGAACCCTACGCGATCATGACAGCATCACATATTAATGTGAGATTTTCAGTCTAAGGTCTCGTACCTGGCAGGGTGTGTGTGCGCTCGACGCCAGACTCTGTGCTTACAGCAGACACCTGAGATGACAAGGAACACAAAAAATCAAATCAATATGCATAATCAATATGCACATGAGTAGGATACAGGATTAATATAATACAGGATATAAGAAAGTGAGTTTGGAGTTGATAAATTGAAAAAAAAAGAGGAGGTTAAGAGTTCGCCACAGATGTCACGACGTACTGCGAATGAGAATGCTTTTCAATACCAAGACGAGAAACGACGTCTGTATCAGACGCGACTGTGAGAGAATCCATGTGCAGCAGGTTTATTTAGAAAATCAGCGTCAAAACGTGTGTAAAGGTCAAACGCCGAACTTCACAAATGGATGAAACAGTCCAACAGAATAGATCAACAAAGGAAAGAGTCAAAACATGGAAATAGAGACTACTGAAAACAAGGCTTAAAAGTTAAAAGTTGGCAAGACTTCGTGAGTTCTGGATTTCTTCATACCCCTACACCTTTGCGTGTTACAGATTTAATTCAGACTTTGGGACAAGTCTCTGAATGTCCTTGAGTGACCCAGAACTGAGTGCATAGCTTACTGAGACTTACCCAAGACGACTCAAACTGAATAAAGGCTCTGAATACTCATTAAAAGCTGAAATCTCTCATTGAGATTTTTTTTTATACATTTGCAAAAAGGTCTAAAATCACATTTCGCTTCATCATTATGGATTAGCGTGTCTAGAGCTGCAAACGTAATGGGTCTGAATACTTTTTTCAGAAGTCACTGTAGTCTGTAGACAGGAAGTGTTGTCTGGGTGATGAAGAAGGAGCTCAGGGGAAGGAGACTTCTCCCACGTGGGCATCTTCCCACAAGGGGAAAATTGGATGAGCATCGACATTAAAGACAAATTAAAAAAAAAAAAAAAAAAAAAAAAAAAAAAAAAAAAAAACATAGAAAATTATACATACATCATATTTGTATAATTTCAGTAGTTTCAATAAAAACTTTCTATTCTATTCCAAAAGAAAATATATTCCCTAGTGCAGATTTGTTCATGTCTGGGTTAAAATAAAAATTCCTTTGCAGTCTTAAACAGCATTTTAGTCAGTTTTAAGCAACAATACAACGTAATAAAGTTTGTAAACATTAAGTGTGTTAAGTAACGTTGCTGGAGGACGTGTGTAAGAATCACGATCGATTAAGATTAAATAAACGATCTCTGTATAAATCACAGAAATGGGTGTGTCTTCACAAGACTCGCGCTGTCTGCGTCTAATTTAAATACGAACTGATTGTTTTGATCTTTTATTATAATCGCTTGTTGTAGCGCGTGATGATTGGCAGGTCACATGACCATAACATGTCTGTAGGCTGTATCTGTGCTGTGAACTCAATAATTTCATAGCAACAAGTGCTGCTTCTCTGATAGGACCTGTTTTAAACGTCACCTATGTTTTATGATTCTGCGTTTTAAACTTCGTTTTGGTTTTCGGAAGGAGGTGATAGAAAAGAAAGAAAACTTCCTGAAGTGTTTGTACTACAGAAATTAATACGTACCAAAGAAAGTATATTTAAAACCCCCGATTTACGTCATGGACCCGCTATTAGCATGCTAGACCATCAATTCCTCAACCGCTGCCTCTTCAGTCGTGATGTGTTCAGTTGTCAGGGGTTTATTTACTGCTGTATTATCTGCAACATGTGATCATTACTTTACTACGTAGAGTACTAATGCTATAACGTATTCATCACCGCTGTGTCCGAAACCACGCCCTATTCACTACACCGTGCACTACTTCTACGTCTGTTACGTATTCATGTCTAAAAAGTGTACTGAAGAATACCCAGGGTATTTATGAAATCCCACAATGCACTGCAATAGGTTATGGCCCAAGCATTACATGCAAAATGCACTTTACTGTTTAATGGAAGGAATGTGGAAAAGAATCTCTCTAGACAGCAGCATGTCACAATCAGAGTTTCCGTAAACGATGCAGTTTCGCGAGTAAATTCTGAGTATAATTCTGGTTCTGTGTTTATTACTACTGCTGCGAGAATACACGGAAATTTTGAGCTATACAAGATTGACACCGAGTACAATTAACTTTTAACGATTTTTTTTTTTTTTGTTGCATACAGTTAACATTTAAATAAACACAAATAAAAGAGAACGAGAAAACTTTCCGCTAATGAAAAATATTTCTTTATGACACGACTGCTAATACTATTTTATTTATGTTTGTTTTAACTAGATTGAAATGTATTTAATTTTCACTGTCTCGATTAGGCTGATCAGAATCACGTGCTTTTAGCAAGAAACCTTTAAGAGCTGACAGTTTCGCCATTGTCTGTTCAACCACACGACTGTACGGTGACTATCTGCAGGTAGGTCTCGATATCAGCCGCCTTGAGTTCCACAAGGAAGAGGAAATTTGATCTCTGGAACTCAGGAAAGTAGTATCTGACTGAGTCAGAGAAAATTTCTCATTTCAGACATGAATATAGCGTATACGAGTGTGTAACAGGAATTTTTCATTCTGTAATTGAATAATGAATCTGGAATTTCTGTAAATGTCAGGACCAAGTTCCACCTATAAGACCAACCAGATCGCCCGTCCCTCACACAAACCCCTGTGACGAGCGGATTTAGTATTATTTAGCCAAGAAGCGTGCTTTGCTAGCTGTCTAATTTCATCAGATAAAAATAGATATTCAAGAAAATTGGGAATAATTTAGCAAACTAACACAGTGACTATTCTTCCTTCAGGATATCGTCTACATTCACTTAAAGAGACATGCATTATTGAATAAAAGGTGTGGAATAATATTTCACTTACTTTCAATTTGATTCAATTAAATTTTATTTGTATAGCGCTTTTAACAATGGACATTGTCACAAAGCAGCTTTACAGAAAGAAATGGATTCAAAATATATTGTAAATATGTGAATTTATCGCTAATGAGCGAGCCAGAGGTGACGGTGGTGAGGAAAAACTCCCTGAGACGACATGAGGAAGAAACCTTGAGAGGATCCAGACTCAAAAGGGAACTCGTCCTCATCTGGGTGATAACGGATAGAGCCAAATATAAAATTTAAAAATTATATGTACTTCAAATCAAATCACTGTCCGGTGACATAAAACAGAAAAAAAAACAGAATTCACTTACAGAATTTATATAAAAACAGAAGTTACTTACTTTATTTACATTTCGAAATCTGTCTGTCCGTTAAAGTAGACACTGTGTCCGGACATTTTATTGGTCATATACCGGGATTTAGCATCTAACGGAAACCCTGATCACAATCTTCTTTACTCATGTCACACTGAACAAAAACCTCAAGCTTGTGATATCACTATTCAAAAATTTCCACGCTTTTAGGAATGCTTTGGATAAAAGCATCAGTGTAACTGTAAAAAAATTCCCTCGCTTATAACGATACACATAACAGCTTGATTTATGTGACAGATTTCCACCCATGGATATTCCACCCTTTACCTTCTATTTACTTCCTGTCACTTGTAGCGCCAATAGTGGCACTATTTTGTGACACTTTACTTGCTATGTCTTTTCTCAAGAACAAAAGTCCTCAGACATAGTTTCTACCAAAACCTAATCTAGTCAGTGGAACAGTTTGGATAAACCTCCTTACATTTTTGGAGATTTTGGTCTTTCGGCCGTAACCCTGCAGTAGTGTCACGTCGGGTTTTCGCAGGCCATCTCTTTGGATGTTATAGTAACACGGCTTTAACCTTCATGTCTAAAATCTTAAATATTGACAAAAACTGAAGTCCCAAAAATCAGCGATCTGCTAAAAGGCAGGTGTGTCCAGCTAACAGGTGGAGGAAATGTAACACCTCACATTTATAAACCCAATTCAGCTCAAAATGTCCCTTTTACCACAATCACTCACGTTGGTTAAGAGAAGCGTACCCGTGCACATGAAGCTTCGTTTTTTTTATTATCGTTCCTCCCTGGGTCTGTGTGTCCTGAACAAAACAGAAACGTTAAACACGGACACGCAGATAGACAAAACGAAACACAGGTGAGAAGTGAAAACGTCTGCGCTATTCAGGGGCAAGAAATCTCCTTGAGGAATACTTCAATAAATCCTAAAACGGTCGAAAACATGAATGTACTCAAACGTGTAGCTAAAAACATCAGGGAGTTGGATACAAACATGAGTGTGTAGGTGCGTAACAAACGTAACAAACGTTACATAACAAATGTCCATGAATTGATGGAAATTTTGATCAGCCAATCACCACTTGATCGTAAGACACTATATAGGTTTGGTTGCTAAACTAACATTCCTCACTTCCTGTTAAGCCTAGCTAATATTAACGTTACAGCTCCAACAGTATCTATGCGACATTAAGTAGGAATGATTGCAGGATACTGTGTGCATTTCTCTCTAAATTAGGTATCTGTCAACAATGTTAGAATTGTTTTTTTTTTTTTTTTTAATTAACGAATGACATCATATTTTTTATCTGTTTATAGTTACACAGTTAAAAGTCAGTTCTCGTTCACTCCCACTCTGAAGCAGGTACAAACAGTCGTTCCCTCACTAGCATCTCTTTGTTCCCCACTCGAAGATAATAAGACCAAAACAAACAAATAAATAAAAAAAAAAAAAACAGTAACTTGTTACGTTATTGATAAACCGCAACAGCGTAAACTCTTGAATTTCCAGTGGTGGAACTGTTACAAAGCATTGACACTGGAGACTCCTTACAAAAATATTAAATAAACATCTTCTAGCAGAAAACTTCACAATATCAACAATTATTTTACAATACATTTCCATTGTTAAATAAATATGAGGCTTAGATTATGTAGGATGTCCAGCATACAAGTGCCTGTGAATGAGCTGTTACTATAGGAACACATATAATGGAGAGCATTAATATACACTCGAGGTGGTTTTCTCTTCCGATATCGATAGTGATACTGACACCACGAGTATCAGCTGATATCGATACCAGTCCCATATTTTTTCCTTTAAAATCTACTAAACTTTAAAATTTTTTAAACTGAAGCACTTCAAAATGCACAAAAATTTACACAAAAAAACACGACTTACACAAAACCACAGCTTTGACACAAAAATCATTTACACTGCAAATATGACTTATAAATATAATAAAAATCAATCCTAATAAAAATAATACAATGAAGTCTCTTTATATGTAAACATTTCTAGTTCCCAAATAAATAAATAAATAAAATGTCGGAACATGTTTTCCCATAATCCAAATCCAATCATTTCTATTTGTTACAGAATCGGATCAAATTTGTAATTTTTCCCCTATCTGATCCACTTTTTTAAATTTTATTTTATTTTTTTTGTACGCTGGCCCGATACTGATCCTGGCTATAGGGTCTGCGCCGTCCGTACTTTAAACCTGTGATTTGCAGCTGCACATCTGTCAGAGCTGCTGCTATAGGAAATAAATCAACAACCTTCTGACCAATCAGAACCACCTTACCTGATTAAAGCCAACCAAAACCGAATGAAATTGAAAATGCCACCAGACCAGGCATCCACCTACTTTCCCTGTAATCCAGTAGAACAAGAACAAGATTCATCCCTTATGTTTCAGCCTGAGGTTGAGGTGCTAATGGTTCCACCACGGCTACTGGAAGGAATCGAGTCAAACATTTGTAACATCTTTAAGAAATGTTAGCTAGCTAGCACTGGTCTGACTGGGATCATCACATCTGATCCATCATCTTACCCCATTCCAATCCAGCAGGATGATCCACAGTGTGTGTGTGTGTGTGAAGGTAATGCAGCAACGTCCTCCAATAAACAGCTCATTATTAGACATTTTGTAAGTAAGTCTTTACAATGATTTACAAGACCTTTTTAGGGAACTAAATAAGCTATCTTAGCTGTATATTTTAGATAATATTACATACGAAGACGTAAACGCTGACCTAAGTACCGTAAGTGCATGTGAGCTACCGATAGCTATCAGTTAGTAAACATGTAAAGTAAAGTGTAAGCTAGTAGACTTTTAGTTAGTAAAAGTTTCAGATACGGGTGAGTCAAATTGAATTCCATTTTATTCGTATCTTTTAAGATGGCCACAAAAGCAGCCTTACAGAAATCCGGATATAGATTTAGATCCCTAATGAACGAACCAGAGCCGAAAGTGGTGAGAAAAAAAATAAAGATTTACCTGTTGATTCCTGTTTGCAGCCTGTGGTCAGAAAAATGGAAATCGTGAGATTGAGAGTTCAAATCCTGACGCTGCCACAGCCGTCCGTAGCCAGGAGTTCCAGAGAGCAAAACTGGCCGTGCTCTCTGGGTGGGATTAACCTTCTCTCCTGTCAGTTAGTGCGACACTAACCAATCGTGGGCGTCTTTGAGCTCACGTATGCGGAAGAGGGCAGACAGCGCTTTGTGACGAGGCGTGTTCTAGCACTTACTCCCAGACAATGGGTTTTAATACTGGTAACATTAGAACATGGATAATGTGTGCATTTTATATTTCAACGTCTTTGTTCCTTGTTCTTGCTGTTCGTAAGGACGTTTTATGGTAACGTAAACGGAGACGGAAATAATTGAAAAATTCGCTTCTCGTTGTTGTGGTTGTTCGAGCGTTGACCCCAAACCTTGCTCCATGCATGTGCATAACTTTGCATTGGATTACATGTAAAAATGAAGAGTGTATACAGTTTAGGATCCGTATGAACAGTTTGTAAGTTATAATAATAATAATAATAATAATAATAATAAACATGTTTTATACAGCCTTGGGGGTCCTTAACATATAGTTGAGTTTATTTGTGAGAATCCTGCTCATTTGAGAATGATCACGATGGATGGTGACGTTCAGCAATGCAGGAACTGGGGCTCCGAATAACTTTTCAGTAAGTGCTTTATCCTGGTTAGGTTTGTGGTGGATCCGGAACCGATCCCGGGAACACAGCCTGGACGGGAGTCCAGTCCATCACAGGACACCATCCACAGACGCACATTCACACATCGGACAAATGTGCCGATCTATGTTTTTGGGAGGAAACCGAAGAAACCCATACGGGGAGAACATGCGAAATTCTACGCACACCAAACCGAAGAGCTTGGAACTGTGAGGCAGGAACATCATCCGCTGCCCCATTGTACCACCATAAATCCATAATAATGTGACTTCTCAGGTTCATAAAATGGTTTTTATTGGTCGTGTTCACAAACCTTACTTTATGGCCAAGATGTGCGTGTAGCACCAATAAGACCTTTTTTGTGTTTTTGGAGAATTTCACACATGTACTTGCAAACACATGGTCAATAATTACTATCAGCCTTGATTAATGCTTCCTTTCAAAAGATGAGAAATGTGCGATGGAACAATCACATAAAGCAGAATTCCCACTCAAACGTAGATTTAAAAAAAAAAAAAAAAAAAAATCCATCATGTTTCACCATTTGCATCAATTCAGAAATCATGAACAGTTCTTGAACACTTGCTCCCAGAGGTTAGAGGCATTACAGGGAACAAAAACTAAACCGAAAAGAATGAAATTTTTCATGGAACGTAATTTTAAAGAATGCAAACAAAAACACTCTAAATTGTTCCAGAGAGAAATACTTTCATCACAAATCATTTTAAAAAAGTGCTTAACCAGGTAATGACGTCATTTTCCTGTTTCAATGTGAAACCTAAAACATGCCTTTCCAAGTTCCTGTCCAGAATTCACCACTTCCTGCACGCCTGGCTACAGGAAGATATGATGTTAGATAGCTGCTATTGTCAGGGTTTTCAGTTTTTTTTGTATGTTTGTTTTTATTGGGTTGACGGCAAGAAAATTCATATACAAAGTATTCAGAAAGTATTTTTACTACGATTCCCTTAGCAAACAAATCACACTGCAAAGTACATGGATGCTCTAAAAAATGCTAAAGTAAACATGTTTCAGGTTTAATGCAGTGTTCTTTTGTTTAAATTTATACTCTATGCTTCCTATAAGCAGAGTAGACCATCATCAAGTAAAGAAAGGTATTAATGGTTCTTTTATTTCTAACGAAACAGGAGGGCGTGGCACACTGGAGCAGGAATGTAAAGATACTGTTTCTGTTCAGGACGAACCAAAATGAAAATCAGTCGTCATTAATCCCTGCTCATAACTACACCAATCAGCCATAACGTTAAAACCACTGGCAGGTAACGTGAATAACACTGATTATCTCATTACAATGGCACGTGTCAAGGGGTGGGTAATATTAGGCAGTAAGGGAACCGCCAGTTTTCGAAGTTGATGTGTTGGAAGCAGGAAAAATGAGCAAGTGTAAGAGCAACTTTGACATGGGACAAACTGTGATGGCTAGATGACTGGGTCAGAGCATCTCCAAAACGGCAGGACTTGTGGGTTGTTCCCAGTATGCGGTGGTTAGTACCTACCAAAAGTGGTCCAAGGAAGGACAACCGGTGAACTAGCAGGGTCATGGACACCCAAGGCTCACTGATGCATGTGGGGAGTGAAGGTCCGTCTGGTCCGATCCTACAGAAGAGCTACTGTAGCACAAACTGCTGGCTCTGATAGAAAGGTGTCAGAACACACAGTGCATCACAGCTTGCTGCGTATGGAGCTGTGTAGCTGCAGACCTGTGCTGACCCTGTCCACCACGGAAAGCTCCTACAATGGGCACGTGAGCATCAGAACTGGACCATGGAGCAATGGAAGAAGGTGGCCTGGTCTGATGAATCACGTTTTCTTTTACATCATGTGGACATCCGGGGGCGTGTACGTCACTTACTTGGGAAAGAGATGGCACCAGGATGCACTATGGGAAGAAGGCAAGCCGGTGGAGGCAGTGTGATGCTCTGGGCAACGTTCTGCTGGGAATCCTTGGGTCCTGACATTCACGTGGATGTAACTTTGATACATAACACCTACCTAAACATTGTTCCAAGTACGCCCCTTCATGGCAACGGTATTCCCTAATGGCAGTGGTCTCTTTCAACAGGATAATGCACCCTGCCACACTTCAGAAACTGTTCAGGAATGGTTCAGGGAACATGACAAAGAGTTCAAGGTGTTGACTTGGCCTCCAAATTCCCCAGATCTCAATCCAATCGAGTATCTGTGGGACGTGCTGGACAAAGTCTGATCCACGGAGGCCCCATCTCGCAACTTACAGGAATTAAAGGATCTGCTGCCAACGTCTGCCAGACACCACAGCACACCTTCAGAGGCCTTGTGGAGTCCATGGCTCGACGGGTCAGAGCTGTTTTGGTGGCACAAGGGGACCTACACAATATATGGTGGTTTTAATGTTACGACTGATCGGTCTATGTTTTTAGTTTTCAGTTTGTAACACTCGTGATCTCTGCAGGTTTCTGTCAGAAATGCTTTAATTTAAGGCTTTACATTTATATTTAAAGACCTGGTTAATGTTAACTGATTTAACACTTTTACTGATTATTAATGACACTAGAAAAATGCTGAAAAATGTTGAGCTTTGTCGCTAAGCAACTAATCCTCATCACATCGTTCCTAAATTCCCTCGTTTTACTGAATCAGCTCGAGAGAAGGATCAAGTCGTTGCTGAATTCAAGAGCACAGCTTACCCAGAATACACTGCTTTTCCAAAACAGTCCAAAATGGCAACAGTTACTCATTAATTATGACAACTTCTCAATCTGTACACAAAAGATTTATTAGATTAAAGTTAATTAAGGCCACATCTCTACTACAACAGGAGCAAATGTACTGACTTTCCATTATTCCATTATTTCCAAATGAAGTCAGTGTCTCTAAAATGTGAAGTTATAAAATGTTTATTACAGACACGTTCAGGTTTTTGAGAGGAAAGTAACAAAGTGAAATTTAAAAAAGTGCTCAAGGGTTTTGGGGACTTAGTCAGAGATCGAGGATTTGTGCGTACTTCTATAAAATCTATATTGCTAAGAGGTGATGGTGCAAGGGGAGGGGGAAACAAAAAAAATTCACTTGCTTACCAACTCTCCAGTTCCTTCAAGAAGGAGGTGAGGAGAATCCAGAGTGTTAACCGTCCCAGCTGTTTGATTAAATGATTCTGAATCTTCGTTTCTTGTCCCAGATGTTCCACTTGTTTCTCCGAAAGCAAACCAGCACTTGGTGATTTTCATATCCATACTGATACACCCAAGCTTCTGCACTGCTGCGGATATTACAGGTTAACTCTCGAGTAACATTAACCACTTTTGAAACGCTGTTAGCCCCTCGGGGAAACCTGCACCAGATCAGCTGTTATGTGATGATGTAGCTGATCAAGGCGATAAGCGTGCATTGACTGGTAGTGTGAATGCAGTCAAAGGAAAATTCCACCTTGAACAACGTGTATATTAATCTCCATAATTAACATGTGATCTTTTTTTTTTCTTAACATGTTGGTCTAGTTTCACTTTGATTAACAGGTTCCTACATTACCCACAATGCCGTTCTACCTGCTGATAGTGGTGCAGTGGGATTTCATCCTCTAGATAGAGAGCGATGCAGCGGCGCTTTAGTTCTTTAACGTTCTGCTCAAATGCATCAGCTTTCAAAGCTTCAACTTTCATCACGCTAGTCATCACTTAGATTGCTAACTAGCCAAGACTCGGCGTCGTGAAGCTGCACTGCATTCTGGGACGGTCAGTCTGCTGTTTGCACAAACGTCTCTTGTTCATTCGTTTAAACCTGATCATCATCCCCTTATGTATGAGATCTTTGAATCTTTAGCTCTTTTTAAATGCCATTGTAACCGCGATAGCAATAACATCATCCCCCTGTGACGGCAGCACGGCACACAACTGCTAACTTCTGTTCTATATATATGAAATATATAGAAGAAAGGAAATACAGCACCAAGCAAAAATTGCACAATTGCAAATATTTCAATATAAACACACGTAACATTTTTCGGGGTGGAGGTTTCCTTCAAGCCTGGTCACTGGGCCTCCGACAATCTACTGAACAATTCCTTTTGTATGTCTCTCTTTAAAATCTAAAACCACAACCACAAATTTTCAGATGCTTGGCATATATATATATGATGTGTGTGAAACCACTGTTTAATAACAAAAGTTTGTTTATGAGTGCAAAGACTAGCTAGCTGTTATTTTGCTTTTTTACGTAGCCGAGTTGAAGGCGGATCTTCGACGTAAACAAACTTTAGAGTGTTCCATATTTCCCCCAAGTGAAGAGTTTTGGTGTAGAATTACCATCCTCACTTAAACTATTTAAAAAATAAGTTGTTTTTTTTTTTTGACTGAGGCTAACAGGTGACCGAAAACTCTATGATAGAAGCGAAAAACAGCATCGACCCTGTTTACTACACCGCTCCATTTGTTATGGCTTATTGCTTTACGGGAGCTAGCTGAAGTATCAACTTCACATTGCTGTAGACTTCAGGATCACAACTTACCCAGAAGGCATTGCTGCAACCTGCTGATTTCCTTTTCCAAGTGTGGAACTTCCTTACTCATTGAGGTAGCGGGGTGATGTGCGTTTGTAAACTGTTCTTGCTCAAGCCGTTTGTGTGTAAATAAATCTATAATATCAGGTTTTATATTCGCCATCTACACGCCAACATGCTAGCTAGTTAGCAACAGGACTCGGTACGCAGTGCGAGGGAAATGATTTAAGCAACGTTTTTCTCGATGTGGATAGCGTGCTCCGGATGATGCTGTTTAAGTGCAAGCGGTCGCAACTAAATCCCCCAACCTGATGTTACAGTTCTGATGTTAGCATGCTAGCTGTGTGAGAGAAACTGATAGCCCACAGCGTGTTCCTGCAGAAACATGTTCCTCACCATTAACTCTGTCTAGTGTAGGAGAAGAGAGATATTGTGAGGGAACTGCAACATGACGCCATTGGTCAAAGAAGTTGTTGCGTTCCCTTCTTACGTATCCCTGTACCAGCGTTGGTGGAATGATTACCGCGGCCAAATCCGAGTTGCTCTCCGGCGTGAGCGAGTGTGTGGTTACCTTTCCATCACCGCGTTCCCTACGGCAGCGCAAAAATATCCGACATCGGTAATCAGTCGTCCGTGTTTCCCAGAATCCATGGCTTACGAAAATCCTTTCGGGAGACCTTTTTATGGTTTGTCGTAGAAAACGTTTCCAACTGAACGCTTGCAGGGAAAAACAAGGTAAAGAGTACGTTCTTCATCTTTACCCAGCACGCAGAACGTTTTTACTCGCATGTCATCTGACAGCCTACACACTCTAGCGTGACTTTACTCCCATTTCCTCATTCCCTTTTCCACTGAGGCTGGTTCTAGTTAAGAGAATTCGAGAAGAAGAAGAAGAAGAAGAGACATTTGAGCCATCGTGCATCAGCAACGTTTCAATAACACCACATCCCTAAGTTATTTTATTTCTCTTAAACCACAGCAAAATGCAAATTACGGTCACACCTCCTTTTTTTTTTTTTCCTTTTCGACCACCACCACATTGTAGATTTTATCAGTTTATAATCACATTGCATGTTTGCGGAATGTCTCGTTAAACAAGTTAGTTCCTGTTACAACTTAGGTTATAGCTCTTCCTCTTGAAGCTAATAAAAACGCAGCTTGTTAGTGAGGAAGCACAAAACACAACGTCGTCCGTCCTTTAAGACTTTCTTGTGGTGGAAATCTTAGTGGCTTTAAAAAAGAAAATCCCTCAAACTGTCACGGCTGCTGTTCAAGAAAATTCATTTTAAACATGATACAAATATTACAAGAACTCATCACTTGTACAAGTAAAGCATCTGATGCTAGAACACTGAAGATGGGTTGTGCGCAGCCTCATCAGTTCGACCTAAAAGCTGTGCTTTGTTAATGACTTGACGTGCTTTAACCAGAAAGGTGCTAAAATATCTATATCTAGTTTAGCTAAAGTAGCAGAATTGCTGGAACAGGAATCCAAAAATGGACACCAAAGATGTTTGAACGTTGAACTTACCTGCAAATTGTACAACGGATAGTTTTGGTCTTTATTCTGTTCTGGGAAATTCTTTCCTCGATGCTGCCTTCATGGCAAAACCGAGACCTTAGAAAACTGCCAATAAATGCATTGAGAACGTGAGCAGGCCAGGAGCTGGATTCCACACATGCCAGGTATTTAATCAGTTTACATCCTTCAGGGTTAGTGCTTGGAGAGAGGAGATGGATCACTTGTCCCGTACCTCAAAACTCAAAACCCTCAAACAAAAATCCAGGGGAGAAAAATAACACGCAATAAACCTGCGCGTTATTATAAACTAGCGTATGCCTTAAAACATAAAGCAGCACAATGATAAATCAGATTCTTCAATTTTATGAATTAATATATAAAAACAGTCTCACTAACGCTGTCTAAGCTCTCGGATACAAACGTCAGATTCCGCTTGTATGGTGACGTCAGAATTACTGAGTCACAGAGAAGAGAAAACATTCGTTAAAAACTTCAGTAGCCAATATTATTCATTTCTTACTAGAATAGATCATGTAGAAAATTATGTAGAAATGATGATAGCTCAGAGAAAATGGCTGAAACAAGTGTATTATGTAGCTGGGGGAGAGAAAAAAAAACAAACAAAAAACAAAACAGTTTGGAAACCCGGATTTCCAGTCCTGAATGTATTTGGATTGGCGTCCTGCCAGTCATTTTATGGACACGCCCCCAACGTCCCTTCATATTATGAGGAGAAGTTACATGTTTATAGATTTGTAACTCGGCTTTCGAGCAGCTGAATAACCAGGTGAGCTTGAAAGTGATGTCATGACTGTCCTTGTTCATTGTAACTCAAGTAAGCATGCTAACTCTAGATGAACCGCTAAAAGTTTTGGGGGCGGAGCTGTATGTACACGGGTGGAAATGGGGCAGGCTCAAAAAAAAAAAAAAAATCATTCAAATCTTACACTATTCTACCTATTTAACCATTAGAGACATTTTTTCCCCACAGAAATCTTACCTAACCCACCTTTAATATTAGCTAATTACTAGTTAGCTAGTTACTACCATCACTACTGCTAATAACTAAAATTTTCTAGTTGCTACTGTTGCTGTAGTTTGTACTTGTGCATATTTTGGTATCATTAAGGTTAATTATAGCATTGCTGAAAACTTTAACACTTTGCTAATTAGAAATTTAATACATTAACCAAAGCATATTTCAGCATATTTAAGAAATGTAAATGTTACATGCAAAAAATTCGAAAGTGCGCTAAATTATTAAGAAGTCTTTATGACAGGGAATGTGTGACAGATGTGTAAAGTTAAATCGTTTCAATCCACTCTGGAAGCGACTGCTGACTTGTCTGTCATGTTTGCTGAAATCACACATTTGGGGCTTTGAGAAAATTCAAAGAGAGAGTTTCCAACAAATGAGGACAGATTTGAAGACAGAAATTCTGGCGTAGTTAAATAGTTTATCATTTTATATCAAAAATGATATTGACTGATGTGCTTGTATTGAAACAGGCCACTTTTTTTTTTTTTTGCAGGAAAAGGAACCACCTAATAAATAGGCTGGTCATGGCTTCTGGTCCTTTGCACCCAGCATTAAAGACAGCTACATACCCTGCTTAATGCACCACAGGTTACAACTGCACAGACGTTTTCCTTCATTCTTTCTGATAAAAATAAAAACCCACCTGCTTGAAAGTTCCAGTGATTTCCTCTGAAAATGGTGGCGTGTTCTTGAAGTCACCGTTTGTCTTCAAGTGATGCACTGTGCCGTGATGTGATTATTTCATTACAGAATGTCACGTGGGAAAGTCGTTCCCAATCGTCACACTGCTCGTGGAGGCAGTTCTTTAGCTCAGAACTGGAAAGCTGAAAGTTGAAATGCGAGTCCTCAGGCAAGACCCTGAAACTCCATGCCGAGATCGGATTCTGCTTTAACAGCTCTAAGCTTGGATCGGATTGTCCTTTAACAACCCTATCTTGGATCTGTATTCTGCTTCAACAACTCTATGCATGGATTAGATCCTATCAAGGTGCTTTCCATATAAATAAATAAATATTTACTTTTAACTTCCCTGTTTGCCTTTGACTTACTTTATGACCATATAACAGCAGGACTTTCCTCAAAGAGGTAACTCTGAAGGAACTCAGATTGAAGATGCTGTTCACAGGACAACCATAGTCCAGACACTCCACACAGCTGGGCTATAAGGAAGCGTGGCGAGCCACGTGAATCCCGTGTGGCGTGTCGGAGTCTCAGCAAACATGTCGAAAAGTTTCTCTGGTCGGAGGAGACTAATGTTTTACATTTAGGCCTTACGCAACACTGCTTAGCACCCTGAGAGCACCAACTACAGTGAAGCATGGTGGTGGTAGCCTCTTGGTTGCTTCTGTCTAAAGCCCTCCTTACCCGGTCACTGACTTTCGGTGGACGGCCTCCTCTAGTCAGAGTCGCCATTTTGTCACGTTCTTTACATTTTTAATAACGGATTTAACTGTACTTTTTGTTTTATTACCAAATCCTGACTGATGCTTTTTCAGTTTTGACAGTTTCTCCGTCTTCATTATGCGGTTTGTTTAAGCATGTTCTCTAACAGGTGTATTTACAGTGAGATCATGTGACACTATTTGCACACAGGTTGACTCAATTCAACCAATCATATAACTTCTACTTATGTACATTCATGGCATATGATCTAAATGAAGTCCATTTCAGCTCAACACTGCAAAATGTGGAAACGGTTAAGGGAGATGAATACGTATGCAAGGCACTGCACATATACACAGACTTACTAATCGTTTTATTGGGTTCACTGACCTGTAATCATTGGCCATCCCCCCCCCCCCCCCCCCCCAGTCCACCTACCAGATAAGTCCACTTTGTAAGTGTATAGAGTTAAATATCGTCATAATAGCAGCACACCACCATGTCAGTGTCATTCCTCTGCTGAGAATAACATCTGCTCACTGGGGCTCCGTTTCCTTCGATAAACAGAGTAGTGTGTGTTGACAAATCGGGCTACTCAGTAAATGTAGACCAGTGTGTCTCTGTGGTAATAAACCGGCAGCTCTTTGTTGATGTCTGAAGTTTGAAAATACTTGTTTCAAGGATTTCTTTGTTCTGATAAGTGTGTAAGTCATAAATACACGTGACCCTTTACCCATGGCAAAATGAATAAAACAGAATGAAAGCACTGAGGGGAAATAAACAGTCATGATGCTAACCTTTTTTTTTATTAAGTTCCAACACTGACATTAAAAATGTTGACGCGTTGACGGTAGCCATGCACTGTACAAGAAGTCTTAACGTGCTAAACCGTATTGTGTAATGCAAAATGACACACTGTTATAAAAAAGGATTACGCTCTTATGCACGTGCGACACGTAGACAAACACTTGACCTCCAGAAGAAACGAATGAAAAGAGAGCAGGAGGAAAAAAAAAAAAAAAAGATACCAAGTATTTGATCAGATACTCCATTAAGACCTTTTACCTGTGACGCGACTGCAGCTCCGCCCTCGCGTTCTCGTTCAGGTCCCTCGCCGCCGTCTCCGACGGGTTTAACAAGCTCGGCAAGCATCGAGGCCCACTCTACATTAGTGATCAACAACTCCAGTAAATAAAGTGCCAGAAAAGAAAAAGAATCATTTATAAAAAAATGAAAAAAAATTATACTGCTGAATTAAAATGGATCTTCGAGATCGAGGCGCATTATAGCGTCTAGGATGCTGAATCCCAAATTGCTCCCTAGGGAACTACATAGTGTATAAGCGCCAGTATTACTTACTTTAACTACTACACATCCAGGGGGGTGGTTCCCTATTGGACAGTATACACTATGTACGGTGCGGAAGTGTATTATTTCTTACCCGATGTAGCACACGTGCACTATTTAGTGTGCAAGAGCGACATTCAGCTCAGTCCCATACAAGCACACAAGGTAGGGTACATAGTTTTTTGAGTAGTGCACTACATAGGGTGTAGGAGTCATCATTTTGAGTGCACTTCTATAGGACTAGGGAGCTTCCTCTCCCACATCTAGGGCACTATGTATGGGGTAGGAGACATGGCTTCATATCTTTCTGTGATATCTGTTTAAACGTTAAATGTGTGTGTGTGTGTGTGGGGACCGTACCTGGTTTGAGTGTTTCCTGGTCGAGCACTGCTCCCTCCCGCAAACCCACGATCTCCGCGTCCTTCAGCTTCTCCCAGGGGATGTAGGTCACGCCCAGCTCCATGTTCCAGTGCTTCTTAAAGCGACCTCCGACACCTTTGTTCATCGCCCACGCAATCTGATCTCACACACACACACACACACACAGTCTACATGTCAAACAGGTGTATACTGTACAAACCTGAAACTAATCAACGTACCATTAATTAGACGCTATGCAGAACAGAGGTGTTCAACTAAAACTTGTGAACGTCAGCTGCATAAAAAGTCCGATTGAGCAACTAACGTGACCGAATGGCAACAAGTTAGTGATTAGTTCATGTGTATAAATAAGACATGTCGATTAGAAGTCGTTATGCTTTGTTTCACTTTGGTCCGAAATGTTCAACTGAACCACAAGACAACAACAAAGGAAATGGTGAAGGAGTTGGAAGCATCAGATACCAAAAAAAAAAAGCCAAACTGAAGTGTGCAGGTGATCGCTAGGAAGAAGAGTGGAGGAAAAATGGTGCGCAGAACACCGTCCCAACTGTGAAGCACGGGGGTGGCGGCATCGCGTCATTGGAGAGGATGTTTTGCTGGAAAAGGGACTGGTGCACTTCGGAAAACGGACGGCGTCATGAGGAAGGAGGATTATTTAGAAATACTGACACAACACCCGAGTCTTCCAGCAGGACAACGATCCTAACATACCTCCAGAGATGTAACAATATGACTTAAAGACAACAAAGTGAAAGTACTGGAGCGGCCTCACCAAGCCCTGACCTGAATCCCAGAGAAAATGAACGGTTTCTTTCTAGCCATCCTCACCATACAGGTTAGCTGTACGCAGTTGTACACTCGTGATATCAAACATGTCAATCAACCATAATAATAAAATATCCCTAAGAGAACATCTAACGCAGTCTCTAGGATCACAGGCCTTGACTTCATGCCTTACGGTGATCCAGAACGACATCAACATAAAAATGTGCAACTAGGTGGTGCTGAGAGAGTCAGAAGAGACTGTTACACACACACACACACACACACCATTTATGAAAACACTCTCACTATACACGATCACGTTTACTTAAAAAAGAAAAGCAGGCTGCTGTACCTTGAAGGATTTGTGGTTGATCTTGGCGTTTCCTCGGCTCAGTTTATTCAGCGCGGTGTAGGCGTCCTGTCTGTGAACCATGACGATGTAGGCGCAGCCTCTGGGAGGGATCATCTTAAGCATTAAAAAAAAATGTAAATATAAATATAATATATACACATTGAGGATGCGACTTTATTTTTAATAGACTTTTTGCGCAGGTTGAAGAATTATTTTTTATAGCCTACATTAACACCTGACGCTTTTCCCCCAGAATTTGATTTACGACTGTGAGAGTCAACGTCACTGTTTGCTTTGAAGAACTTCAGAAGTTATTAATTGGCACTGTTCGATTATTCTTTTGAATTTCCATAATATTCTTTGAAAGAAAATTTTCATTTAAAAATGTTCTTTATATACACTGTATAAAACATTCATTCTTTTCGGATCGCAGAATAAAATGATTTAATACACAACATTATAGCTATTGATACACACATTACTATAATAATATATAAAGGAAATGAGTTTAGCTGAAATGAATATTGAAATGAAAGGAAGATGGTGTTGTGTGCTCACGTTGATGGACTCGATCTGGCCGAACTCCTCCATCAGACTGCTGACGTCCTGCTGCTGCGTTTTCTTATCCAGCTGCCCGAGCCACAGAGTCGTGCTGCACACTGCGCGCGCACACACACACACACACACACACACACACACACACACACTTCACAATAAGCACACATACTTACTCCCTTACATACTGCACAAAGATCTTTCTGCATGTCGGATGAATCTGGACTTGATTTCACTCTAGCATCCCTAAATGTGATTTATTTAGAGCTTGAATATATATCAGTTTTTCTTTTAATAAATAAATCTCTCGCACTGACCGCTCAGAGTCTCTCTCTTCACAGGCGGGAATCCTTTATTTCTCCTCTCCATCTCTCGCCTGTCCTCGGCGCGTGATCTCGGCGGACTCCTCCGACGCTCGCGGGAACGAGAGCGAGAGCGCCGGTACCGCGAATGTCGCGAGTGAGATCGAGAACGAGACGACGAGCGCCGCCTGGGTGACCTGCAGAGATTACACGGCAGGGAACAAATCTGAAGTGCATTATGGGAAGGATTATGAAAGAATACTTATTAAAAACAGATATTCATACTATAACACACCTGAGCATTTGGTCTATTTTAACACGAGTGTTTATTTATAGTTGATAAAACCTACAAATATCACAATTAATGATCAAAGTTACTCATTATTACGATATAACATTCATTTTTAATTCGAAACATTCTCTAACATTACGTTACAACGTTTTCTTTCACGTTATTAGCACATCGAGCTAACAATGTGGCGTAAACCTAAAAATCGCGCTCTGTTACCTTGACCGTGACCTCCTGCTGTACCTCCTCTCTCGGTCATCTCTCCTGGAGTGACCTGATTCAGCCTGAAGAAAAACAAAAACACACTCACGATCACAATCTAGACAAAAAGATGTGAGTAATACATCTATTGAGAAGCACTGTAGAGGTTTCAAACACACTCACACGTATATGTAGATGCTATAAATACACACGAGCGATAAATCAACACAAGCTTAATAACAGCACCTCATTGTGTACAGTGTATAAAAGTAGTAACGGCTGTATAGGGTGTTAAAACTGAATGTAGGAATGAGACTACAGGTGAGGAAATATGTTAAAGACGTGTACCGTGTGGGGTTCTGCGATGGCGCGAGTGGTGGTGTTATCAGGTTTGGTCACAATTTGTTCAATCTGCGTGAGAGGAAGCGCCTGCATTAACAAGTAAAAATCATGACAATGCGAACTCGAGCGCTGCAAAAATACAACAGGAAAGTTTCAAAACTTCGGAACAGGCATCAATTCGACAACCAAACAAACGGCATTACACTCACCGCCCACTTTATCAAAAACGCCCACATGTTCGTGTGATTATCCAATCGGATAGATCACGTAGCAGCACGAGTAATGCATGAAATCATGCGTTTAAAGGTCAAGGTCAGTTGAAGTTTGGAAAAATCTTCCACTGTACAGATTCGGTGAGCTTGTGCACACTGCTGTAAGCCGTATGCTTTTCTGCTCACCGCGGTTGTAAAGAGTAGTTATTTGACTTCCTGCCAGCTCAAACTAGTCTCTGATCTTTCTCATCAAAAATGCGTTTCTGCCCACAATGAAGTGTTCAAACCGGCTCGTCTGGCGCCAACAACCATGCCACGGTCACCGAGATCACATTTTAACTCATTCTGCTGTTTGATTGTGAACATTAACTGAAGTAACTGTATCTGCAGGATTTTATGTATTGGCTAATTGGATAATCACATGAATGAAGGCGTTCCTAATAAAGTGGAATGTATATTCATTAGCTAAGCCTACCAAGCAAGTACAAGCTCCAGTGTGCTGCCAAGTACCATGTCATATCACGTAAAAATATGACTTTTTTCTTTACTTTCTCTCGACACGTTTAATCGTGAGGTGACTGCATGTTCTGCTAGCAGCTTTTCGTTCTGCGCCTCGGCTGATAAGGAGCAATAACATGCTTTATCGATAGCTACAGCTAAAACCTTGTCACATACCTACGGTAGAAAATTCAAGGGATGGTCCATAGTGACTCTTCACAGCAACGATATGAAATAAACGAGCAAACAAAAACAAACATGTTACCTGGTTGGAAAGGTGGCGACCCTGAAGAGCGTGCTGCAGATCTGCAAGTTTTCTGCACAAAATAATAAAAAAAAAAGTTAATAAAATAATAAAATTAATAAAATTAAAAGCCAGAATTAAATCTTAATAGTCAGCTTGTCGTGTTTGAATCAGTGAAATTGAATCTTTTGGTTCAGTTTGATTGTAAACTGCAAATAATTAAAAAATAATAATAATAAATAAATAAAAAATTACCTGAGGTAGGGGTGGAAAGGGGGTGGAGCTAAAAACTTACTCACTGAACAGAAATACGAAATGAACGGCTATGAAAAGAAATAAAACACTTGGGGGCATGCTATTATAGGAAAATAATAAATGACATGAGGCAGAGTTAATGTTACCACCCAAAGGTTGATTATTTTCCTATAACGACATGCCCTGAAGTGTTGTACTACATACTTAAACCACAGCAGTTTGTATGCGATTGAAATGTATTTATTTATTTACTGAAGTGCTACATGTAGTTTTTATCCGTTTACGGTTACATTTAACGTTGTGGAATGTCCACTAGTTGGTTAGTTCCTGTATTCGCTTGCGTTATAAACGCTTACATCATTCCCTCATCTCTCGGTTCTTCTCTCGAAGTTAATATTAAAATAAATAAATAAATAAATAAATAAAAGCAGCTTGTCATTTTATTGGGGGAAAAAAAAAACAAAACAAAAAAAAACAACGAATTGCAAAGCGCCTCTGTCCTGAAGACTATCCCATGTAGCAAAACTTCAGAAATGTACAGCTTCACCTCTGACTGTTACAGAGCGCTGACACTGGAGACTCCTTCCATAAACGGAAAACAAAAACTTCACCATATCAACAGTTCCACACGTTTTTAAACGTGTTTGCGTAGAATCACATCGGGCCGTTACTACGGAAACAATAACGTATTAGAACTAGCGCTTTAATCGAAACGTTGCTGCTGGAACTAGTGTCAGAGCTGCCAGCCAATCAGAACGCAGAATTCAACAGCGCTGTAGCAGCAATATAAATAAATAACACTGCAGATGTACTTACATGGAGGAAGCGGGAAACCTTTCCATCTGCTGTGGTTCCTCGACATCTGGTTCCTCATCATATTCGAATCGGTCCTGCAGCACCTAACGGACACACACACACACACACACACACACACACACACACACACACACACACACACACACACAGACAATCTGGTTACATGGAACTACTGCATTAACAACATACACAAACATATAAACAGCAACGAATGCATAATAAATAACTATAACCTGTGTTCGTGCGTTACCTTAGAGATTGAGCTATTCTGTTGGGCAGGAGCAGTGTTAGCCATGTTAGCCGTGTTAGCCGTGCTAGCGCTGTTAGCCGTGTTAGCCTGTGTAGCTCCTCCCTGCTGGAGAGTCCGCAGAATCTGCTGGAGCTGAACAGTAAACACACGCCAGGTCAAGTTCACGCAAGAAACCATTTTTTATGGCATTGTTAGTTTAAAGTCTACCTTCTGGTCATGTTCTTCGTCAGAAGTACGTTTGTGACAAAAAGAGCAGTATTTTTTTTTTCTTCATACAGCATGACCGTCCCGTTACATACAGATCCATTACGCCTCATCCTATAAATTATTAGATATGTAGCTACAACTAGCTGTAACTAATTAAAATAAATAAATTATGGCGGGTTTCATCACTGCTTGTTTCGATGTCGATGACAGTTTCATGAAACAGACGCAGATTTCTTCACGCTTCATTCCTGGCGCTCAAATATGTCGCCCCCTGGTGGTGACAAAAGAATAGAAACCAGAATTTTTCGTAACTAAATTACGTAAGAAACAAACGTCAGGAGATCGTGAAGAACTGGCGAAGTGTTCGTATCGATCTGAGGTGGGAAAAACGCAAACGAGGGGGGAAAAATAGCACAAGGAGAAACAGACGCAAAACTTTGTAAAGAAATTAATGCTAATTAATTGGATTTAGTACGTTTTTTCCGCTTTCGCTTGTTGATGTAACTAAAATGGAAAATGTTAGTGGCTAATTAGCTAGCTAGTTGCATTACATTGAAGAAAAATGTGATAACTTGATAACTAAATAATGCGATCTGCGGTACGATAATTCTATAAGTGCGTAACAAATTTATATTAAATTTATATCTATTTATATATGTAAAATCTGAATATGATATAACCAACATACGTTTCTTCCTTCTGAGGAACAGAAGCGTTCTCTGCTATCTGCAACGCCCGAAAACTTTGATTTTTGTAACTTTCTGAAGTATTAATCATTCAGTTATTGTGAATCCTTGCGATATGGATATCGCAATATTTTGATTATTTCGATATATTGTGCTAGCTAGTCTATAAAGACGTTGTGAGATAGGATAAGTTTCTAACATGTTACTGAGGTTAAATATAATCACCTGGTGTATATAGGTACTCAGTTGCTTTATTTCCTTTTGTCCAAGATAATGACATACTAATTTTGTTTATTCTTGCGTAATACGTTTGGTGCTAGTGGGCCGGAACTGAGCAAACTGTCGCTTAGTCACATCGCACGTATAGTAAGACGTGTGTGTGTGTGTGTGTGTGTGTGTGTGTGTGTGGGTGTGTGTGTGCTTAATGTTCTCAGGTTCACTTCACTCACGTCGAGGCCCTGAGCAGACTGGAGAAACTGAGCCACAGCAGCGAGCGTCACGTTGTTCTGCTGATCTGCTGCGTTCTGAGATACAGGAAGTGTGGACGGTTCTGGCGTTGGCTGAACACACACTGCTTCGGCTGGAGAACCTGAGGACACACACGATAACATTGAAAAAGTAAGCAATATTTCCTCACGAAGAATTCGTTAAATGTTTAATATTTATCCGACATTCGTTTTCGACGTACGCACACAACACAGTGCTGCGATTTCTTCAGTTCAGCAAATTTAGATCCTACCTGTGAAATCGGGCATTTTAGCCGACTTTGGAGCTCTAGTTCTGCTCCATAGTCCTCGGGTCAGACACTTTGTTTATTCAATCTAAATTTTAGGGAGAATTTATAAATGTTTTTTTATTTATTTTTAAGACACAGTGAACCTGTAGCGCAATTTGTTAACAATATTAAACCTCTGTTCGTAGCAATTTTTAATTTTTTAAAAAATTTTAATACAGACCAAAAAAAAAAAAAAAAAAAAAAAAAAAAAAAAAAAAAAAAAAAAAAAAATGCAGTTTTGCACTGTTTAGGAGTCAGATATAAAAAGGAGTCTTTTCAGTTATCTTTTTTTTTTTTTAAATTCAAGTTCGTTCAAAATATTCTGAGAATCGAATCAGAATCATGAAGTCGGTATCGTGAGTCGAATCGACTCGTGACTGGAGTGTATCGTTACAACTCGGAGTTTAACTACATCCACAAGAGACTAGCATGAACACAGGGTCGGTATGCGAGTGTGTGTGTATGTGTGTGTGTATGTGTGTGTGTGTGTGTGCGTGCGTCTCCGTACCTCCCAGCGTACCACCATTCTCCATAACAGCCACCACCGGAGCCGACGCCATGTCCATCAGCGGCTGAATGACGTCCATACTGAACACCGAGTTCTTCTGCCACAGACTCAACACACGCAGGATCTTATCCTTTATTTAGACACATCATCATCATCATCACCATCATCATGTGTTTAAACCCAGGAGAGAGAAAATCCCTGTGGAAAATATCTAATTGCGCACCTTATCATCAGGAGGACATTCGTAAAGGCTCTGAAAGGTGGCGCTGATGTTCTTCAGGAACCTCGGCCCGAACACGTCTTTATCTTCTCCGAACTGATGACGGGACTGTCGGATAATCGAATCCACCACGTAGAGACCGGGGACCTTCAGCTCGGGATTACACTACACACACACACACACACACACACGCAATAATAAACCTTTTTCTTTTTTAAATATATACAGATGACTATATGATGTGATCATGTTATTAGATGTTGTATTGAATCGCACACCTTCTTGATGAACTTCTCGATGATTTGGACAACGTGTTTATAAAGCTGATGAAAACGGGGGAAAAAAAAAAAAAAACAAGAGCAGATCAGCATCGAACAAAAAATGAGTCTTTATGCAATTTTTTTTTTTGAGAAAAATCGGCAGCGTCCTTATAGACATATTGTAACCATAAAATTTGATAATATTTAATCCTCGATGTTATAGATGTATGGAACTGGAATGATGCACAATAAAAAAAATCCATTCAAAATTTTATTCTTTTTGTAGTTGATAAACACAATTGCATTAAGTTGGAAAGACAAAAAAAAAAAAAAGTTCAATTATTGAATAAATTCACCTTAATCGCTTTCATCCCAGCTTTGGTAATGGACATCATTTTCGCTCGAGAGATCGGCGGCTTCGTGTCCAGCATGGACGCCATCTGAGAGGGAGAGAAAACTGCAAACTTTAAAATCAAGAAGAAAGTCGTCATCCTGCTGATGTGCAGGCGACAGACGTGCGAGGGTTAATCCCTGAGTAGATTCGCCTCGTCTCTGCACAAGTTCTGCATCTTTCCTCTCTACATCCTGTACTGAAGTCGACCTCATTTCCTTTAATCGCACACCGTGACGCCGTACCGACCCCAACGCCCAGCGCGACAAAAGCGTCTCCGCGAGACCTGCACAACAAGCTCTGAGGCTCCGCCCACCTCAATCTGGATAGATCTCAATACTGCGTTTTCGTTTTAAGACGCTCTCTGTCTACTGGCGTTTTCAACCGTTTTCCAAAAATTGCTTGTCCACACTGAAACGTCTGAAAACGTCTACATACGATAAACGGCGCGTGCGTAAAAACGTAAGAAGCTTTGGCCTGCGTCATTTCCGTCAGGCGTTTATTTACTTTCCGTCTCTCTGAGTTGAGGAAAAGCACAGAGTGTCTTTAAATGGACAGACGAAGAGGTGGAGATGTTGCTGTGGGGAAACCCAAGACTATAACGTTGTTCGTTTTGAGTTGAACGGGTCACATGACCAAAAACACGTCACTGTATTAGAATATGTTCGTTTTCTCGGTCCATGCTACAGCGCGCCGGTTTCAAATTAATCCACTCGGAAGAGTGTTTTAGAAAAAAGCTTTGTTTTCGCTGGACAAAAACGCCGTCTCCGTGCGGACGAAAACCCAAAACGTAGAGAAAAAGCTGCGTCTTCAGATTTATCCGGATTAATGTGGACGCAGCCTGAGACGAGCACAACAAGCGCTGAGGTATTAATTCTCATTTCACTCTGAAAGAGTCTCTGAATGCAGAGAGTCTGAAAACTCCTGGTGTGTATGAGGGACAAAAACTAATGAGTTTAAAAAGGGGAATAAATAAATAAATAAATAAATCTCTGAGGTTATTAGAAACGTATCTCCACACACACACACACACACACACAGTACATG
>NC_069723.1:2336607-2344107 GCF_027358585.1 Pangasianodon hypophthalmus
GGTATAAAACACATTTAACTGGATGAACTCGCCACTAGCACAGGATCAAACTTTTTAATCTTTTTCACAAAACTGAAATTATTATCTCTAAAAAAAAAACAACAACATTTTTTAATATTTTTTTCCTAGATATGGTATGATATTAGTGTCAGTAACGCTAAGGGACAGCTACAAGCTCTAAATCACCTGTTTCCATTTCACTGGAACTTTAAAGGCGTCTCTGAATGTAGAAATATTTAAAACCTTGGTGTATTAAAAGTTCACAACAAACCAAACAGGACTCACATCACTGGAACTCTAACTGGCTGTTTAAAGGTGCAGTAAGTAAGTATTTATACAAAAAAAAAAAAAAACATTAGGTCTCTAACTGAACCCATAAAATTTGATTCAGTTTAGAGACCTAATGTTTCACGAAAAAGTTCGCGAAGCTCCGCCCCCAGGATCTACAGTGGCGTCTCCAAAATGATTGACAGGAAGCGCAGCCAAACACAAACAAGCTTTCCGGACCGGAAGTCAGTTTTCCAAACGGCTTTTCTCAGTTTTGCTAAGGCCACGACTTAATCCATTATTTTTAAATCATGTTCTTCATATCTTCCAATTATTAGTACCAGTAAAGCATGATAAAGCGGCTACGGCAGCTTTAGACAAGCAAATAAGCAAAATATTTATTTAAAAAAGATGTAAAAAGCATCAAAATCTCGTTTGTTGATATATTGCTGGGTGTCGCCGCCATTTTGACGCATGCGCAGTGCAGAGCAGAGCAGGCCTTTCCTTTAGCAAAATAACTAAGCTTCAAAAGTGCAGTGAAGCTAAACTGCTAACTGCTACCATCATATTTTATTACTTTTATTCGCTTGTTTAAAGTAAACAGTATCAAAAATAAACCTTACTAACATACTAACAGGGAAACAAAACGAACTTCACGCATATTAGCTAACATGGCTAATCTGACATTAGCATGCAGAGCCGTCGACGAGAATTTGATAAGAAATGATCTTTACCTCAATGTTGAAAGCTTTCACCGCTTCCATGTTGTTGTTATCCTTCAGAACATAAAGCGTTTAATTATTAAACTGCTTTCATTATCCGTGCACGAGCTCAAAGTTAAAGGCAACAATCACGTAACTTAGCGCAACCTCTAACGAAGAACAAACCGCACACAGGGTCGAGCCCAATTCACTCCCTACACACTATATAGGCGGCCTATGTAGGGTATAAGATAACCGCCAACCACTCCAAAGTAGTGCACTAGAAAGCGATTTGTGAAAACATATAGCCACGCCCACTCACAGACGTTGCCACGCAGTAGAGAGGGCGGACGTCGTTTCCATGGGAACCAGTGCAACCAGGAAGTGGGCGTTAAGGTAAGCAGCGCCATTACAGCATCATTAAAAGAAAAAAACAAACAAACAAACTCATGTGTAGCTTTTATTTAAGTGAAAGAGACACGATAATAATGTAGATCTTATTACTGTATGTTTTGATATAAACACAAAATTCGTTATTTTTTAAATAATATTAAAGCTCTGGTGGATTCAGTTAATAACAGCTGGATAACACACGTGACTACAGGGCTGTGATTTAACTGCGAAAGATTTACTGCTGTTTTTAAAGATTCTTTTTATTTATTAACCTCATAACTATATACATA
The DNA here is from genome assembly GCF_027358585.1 of Pangasianodon hypophthalmus. Classification (NCBI taxonomy): domain Eukaryota; kingdom Metazoa; phylum Chordata; class Actinopteri; order Siluriformes; family Pangasiidae; genus Pangasianodon; species Pangasianodon hypophthalmus. Next base: position 2,338,259 of record NC_069723.1, read on the forward strand.
ATTATACATTTTCATAATAATAATAATAATAATAATAATAGCAGTAGTAGTAGTAGCAGTAGTAGTAGTAGTAATAATAATAATAGTAATAGTAATAACAATAACAATAATAATTGATACCAGAATAATATTTGAACAAAATCAAAATACTATTGTACAAGCTTATTTAAGAACTAAAAAGTTAAGCTATTACGTTTGTAATGACAGTCATAATGGAAAAGAACAGAGAGACTAATACATCAAAATAAATCACATAAACCTTGTTTATGATTTTTTAATAAAAAAAAAATAAATAAAAATAATCCATTTACATTTTATTGATGGCTCGCTTTTCAATAACCTTAAGGGAACTTACAAAGGTTAGCACAGAGAGTTAAACACAGATAAACATGTTTACTTGCAAAAGAGATGAATAAACATGTGCGTGATAGAAAACAAGAAAACAGAAGAAAAGAACAAGAGAGGAAACAGAAAACAACAGATATACAAGTGGAGTGAACTGAGGTGAAGAAATATGGAAATAAATGACTTTAAATGATCATGATTAACTACTATCAACATTATTATTATTATTATTAAAACAACAATAAAAGTGCTGTTATAAAATGTTTTTAATTTACACATTGTAATTGATTTCAGTTAATTTTGAAAATGTCGTCGCCTTCCTCAGATCTGTACCTCGACACAATCCTGTCTCTGAGCTCTGCACGCACTTCCTTTCACCTCATGGCTTGGTTTTTCCTCTGATATGCATTTTCAGCTGTTAGACCTTATATAGACAGGTGTGTGTGTGTGTGTGTGTGTGTGTCCTTCCAAATCATGTTCAATCTATTGAATTTGCCACATTTGGACTCCAATCAAAGTGTAGAAACACCTCAAAGGTGATCCAGAGAAATGGGAGGCACCTGAACTGTCATAGCAAAAGGTCTGAATACTTACGTCAATGTGATATTTCAGTTTTTTTCTTTTAATAAATTTTGCAAAGTTAGGTCTAAGTTAGATAATTTAGGTCTAAATATTTTGCCAGTTATCAATATTTAAAATTGTTTTGTTTATATAACTGTGTCTCAGTTTAAATTCTTGAGTAAGTTCTTGAGCAGGTGAAAATGTTCCTTCAGTCATGTCCAGGTCTGTGATGAAGCCCCTGAGCGTTGGAGCTTCTCTCCCCGAGTCTCTCTCGCTGCTGCACAGACGCCTCCTGGTGGCTGAGGGACAGGGGGCGGAGCTAGCGAAGAAGCTGGGAGTCTCTGGAGATGAGCTAGGGGCGGAGTTTACGGACAGCTCGCGATCTGAGGCTCTGGTGGCAAGAGTGTGTCGCCTCGAGAGTCTCTTACACACACTGAGGCTGAGCGTCTTCCGCATCGAGACAGAGAGAGAGCTCAACTCGTCCCATACAGGTAGACAGGCAGACAGATAGATAGATAGATAGATAGATAGACAGACAGACAGATAGATAGATAGATAGACAAGCAAACAGACAGATAGATAGATAGATAGATAGATAGATAGACATGAAGACAGAAAGATAGATAGGCAGACAGACAGACAGACAGACAGATAGATAGATAGATAGACAGAAAGATAGATAGGCATACAACTAATGTATACAACTAAATAAATCAAAAATTGCTATGTACAGAGGTTTACTATTACCATTTTGTGAACGAAATGGACTACTAGGTCATCTTAAAAATAAATAAATAAATAAATACACATATAAATTCTAAAAAAAAATTTCATTGAATAAACAAAGTCTCTGAACTTTGGGAAAAATGATTGATTGAAACATTATGAGCTGCTTAGCAGCACCTGAGGCATCATTTTAACTGGTAATAGAGCTCCAAAGTAGGCTAAATTGACAGACGGTTAGGTAGAATAACAATAATTTAAAATAAATGTATTTAAATATAATAAATAAAATACCAGATATGGTATACATCATAAAAACATTACAGTGCATGTGTAATGAATATTTATATAAGTTCAAGATTGTATTTTGTGTGTGTGTGTGTGTCTGTGTGTGTGTATTAGCACGTCTACAGGAGCAGCTAGCGGCTCTCCAGGAGCAGTGTGAGGAGGAGCAGCGCTCCTCGCAGAGGGAGGTGATGCGTCTGAGGGATCAGCTGCAGCAGGAGAGGGAGGAGGCGCAGAGGGAGGCGCACACACTGCGGGAACAGCTGCACGTCTCACATTGCTCTCAAGTACTCAAGATCTGCTGTCATTCTGGAATTAGCGCTACGTAGTTCACCTCGTTTGGATCACGTCTTCTATAAAATACAGCAATTTCTCTTGAGTGTGCTTCTAGAATACCATCACCTACTACACCTCTTCTAGAGTACAATGTTTTGTATAATTTAATTGTAGTACATTTCCTACAAAAGATGCATCTTCTAGAGTACAGTTCTTCTATGGTGTTCTTCTAGAGTTCTTCTATATCTATAGAATATAGCCATCTCATTACCACTAGTAAACAGTAGAGATCTTCTAGAGTATATCTTCTATATAATACGTCTCTAGAGTATATATCCTCTAAAAGGTTCTTCATCTAGATCACCAGTCATGTATAATAAATGTATACAATACTATTCTAGAGTATATACCCTACTCTTCTGAGTGTACATTTCCCAAACTCTGCTTCTTCTAGAGTTCTTCTGTGGAGTCTACCTCCTCTAGACCACATCGCATACCTGCCTAGAATACTTTTCTGCAGCATGCTACTTATCTTGTATACTAAATCTTTACAATACAGCACTTCTAGAGTATATAATATCCTTGCTGATATTAGAGTACAGTTCCTCTAAAGTATGCTTCTTCTAGATTAGAGCTTATAATAATATAAGTCTAGAGTAGATATCTTCTGAAGGATGCTTCTTCTAGGTTACGCAATATATTACTCCTTTTCTAGAGAACCTCTAAAGTACCAAAAGTGTATCCTGTTAAGTGTGTTTATTTCAGAGTACTTTTTTTTTCTAGTGTTTTTCTAAAGACGCTGATGTACCGGCAACACTCCAGAGTCCAAAGTCTAGCCTGTCAGTTATATTATAATACATTTTTTTGACATTTGTTCTCTGATCCAGATGGATGTCGCTATAGCAGCGGACGAGCTAAAGAAGGTCAAAGTTCAGCTGAGTCGGAAACTCCATCAGGTCAGAGGTCATTGTCGAGGCTACTGAAGGTAGAGGCAGTTCAGTACACCCGGCCTTTAACCTCTGACCCCTAACCTTTCCGCAGATGAAGGAGGAGCTGGCGCAGGAGACAGCGGCCCGCCTGGAGGCGGAGCGATCCCTCGATGCTCTGCTGCAGAGAGTGAAGGAGATGGAAGGAGAGGTGGAGAGAGAGAAAGAACAGGTCAGGGAAAGATTTAGAAGATCTGTCTGTCCGTCTGTCTGTTTGTCTGTCTGTCATTATCTTTTTATTTATATTTTTAAAAGTGACTTCAGTGACCATCTCTAGGTGAAGCTTCTTCAAGCCGACTGTCACGCCCTAAATGTTGACGGGCAGGAGGTGAGGGCGGAGCTAGAGGAGAAGGCGGAGCTTATACAGAGCTTGCAGGAAGAGTGTCAGCAGCTGAGGCAGCAGTTAGGTGAGCAGCACAGGATTATGGGAAGTGAAGTCTTCTGTAAGTGTGTAGTCTTTGAAATGAAATTGTGTGTGTGTGTGTGTGTGTGTGTGTTTGCTGGTCAGAGGAGAAGGACATTCTTGAATCAGATCTGTGCGCTGAGTTAAAGGTAAGACTGATAGAGTGGACTGAATATATGCTGTGTGTTTATAAATATAACATCCTGTGTGTGTGTGTGTGTGTGTAGAGTGTGAAGATAACTTTGCAGAAGCAGCAGCAGGAGAACCGTACACTCCTCAGGGGCAGAGAAGAAACGAGAGCAGTTACAGATAAAGTTCAGGTACACACACACACACACACACACACACAAACACACACTGTAAAAGTCTCAGAGAAGTTTAGCCCCGCCCCCTCCCTCTTTCTCTCCTTTTCAGGCACTGAATGATCAGTTAGAGGCTCAGTGCTCTGATCTGAGTTCAGCTCTTCGCTCTGTCACTGAGGAGAAAGCGCAACTGCAGGCCAGTCTGAAGGTAACGCTTGTTACATTCATAAACCTGCGATTTATGAGCTGAGATTACAGTAGCGACTGGTCACCAAGGCAACAAGAGACTCCGTGACAAGCGGCATCAGCAGCAGGGCAGGAAACAACACGGTGATAAGTAACATACAGACAAGCAACAGGTGACAAGGCAACAAAATATAGACAAACCAGTGACAAAAGCAACACAGTGACTGGATGGTGACAGAGTAGTGACAGGCGATGCATGACAGGGCAACAAGTAATATGGTGACAAGGTGACGTGGTGACAGTGGACCATGTGAAAAGGATTGTAAATGACTCAGTAACAGGGTACCATGTCAACAAACAACATAGTAAAAGGGTGAAATGGTGACAAGACCAAGACATGGTAACAGAGCGACATGGTGACAACCACCTGAGTGTCAGGGTGACAAACAACATGGTAACAGGGCAACATGGTGACAACCACCTGAGTGTCAGGGTGACAAACAATATGGTAACAGGGCAACATGGTGACAACCACCTGAGTGTCAGGATGACAAACAACATGGTAACAGGGCAACATGGTGACAACCACCTGAGTGTCAGGGTGACAAACAACATGGTAACAGGGCAACATGGTGACAACCACCTGAGTGTCAGGGTGACAAACAACATGGTAACAGGGCAACATGGTGACAACCACCTGAGTGTCAGGATGACAAACAACATGGTAACAGGGCAACATGGTGACAACCACCTGAGTGTCAGGGTGACAAACAACATGGTAACAGGGTGACATGGTGACAAATGACTGTGTGACAGGGTGACAAACGACTCAGTAACAGAGCAACATGGTGACAACCACCTGAGTGTCAGGGTGACAAACAACATGGTAACAGGGCGACATGGTGACAAATGACTGTGTGACAGGGTGACAAACAACTCAGTAACAGAGCAACATGGTGACAACCAACCATGATACAGGGTGACATAATGACAGACAACTCAGTGAAAGGCTAACATGGTGACAATCAAGCAACAGCATGACAAAACCTGGTAACAAAGCGACATCCTGACAACCATCCGAGCGGCAGGGAAACAAACGACACGGTTACAGGGTGACATGTTGACAACCAACCAAGCGACAGTGTGACAAACAACATGGTAACAAAGCGACATCCTGACAATCATCCGAGCGGCAGGGAAACAAATGACACTGTAACAGGGTGACCTATTGACAACCAACCAAGCAACAGTGTGACAAACAACGTGGTAACAGGGCGACATGCTGACAACCATCCGAGCAGCAGGGAAACAAATGACACGGTTACAGGGTGACATGTTGACAACCATCCGAGTGACAATGTGACAAACAACATGGTAACATAGCGACATCCTGACAACCATCCGAGCGGCAGGGAAACAAATGACGCTGTAACAGGGTGACCTATTGACAACCAACCAAGCAACAGTGTGACAAACAACGTGGCAACAGGGCGACATGCTGACAACCATCCGAGCAGCAGGGAAACAAATGACATGGTTACAGGGTGACATGTTGACAACCATCCGAGTGACAGTGTGACAAACAACATGGTAACAAAGCGACATCCTGACAACCATCCGAGCGGCAGGGAAACAAATGACGCTGTAACAGGGTGACCTATTGACAACCAACCAAGCAACAGTGTGACAAACAACGTGGCAACAGGGCGACATGCTGACAACCATCCGAGCAGCAGGGAAACAAATGACATGGTTACAGGGTGACATGTTGACAACCATCCG